>NC_069499.1:40714425-40806059 GCF_027579735.1 Bombina bombina | reverse complement strand
TTCCTGTCTTGACTACTGCAATTCTGTCTTCTCTAGTCTCCCAAGCTACCACCTATCCCCACTGCAATCCATCATAAATGCATCTGCCAGGCTTATTTTACTTAAGCAGCGCTCCACATCTGCTGCACCTCTTTGCCAACACCTCTACTGACATCCCTTAGCCTCAAGAACAAATTCAAAACTTTGACCCTAACATAGAAATTCCTCACCAACACTGCAACTTCCAATATCTCTGCCCTTGTCTGCAAATATTTCCCAACCCACCATCTCCGCTCTGCCCAAGACCTACTTCTCTCCTCATCTCTCATTACTTCCTCACACTCTTGTCTGCAAGACTTCTCTAGAACTGCATGTACCATATGGAACTCCTTGTCTCGCTTAGTTATTTTCCTCTAGTCTCAAAGCCTTCATGTGTCCCTTAAAAACGTATCTGTTCAATGATGCATACAACTTATTTCAAGATGTCTCTACTACTTGTTTCCCTCTCCCTCAACTTCCCCATGTACTTCATTTAGATTGTAAGCTCACGGGTCCACCTGCCCTGTTGACCATTTTATGTAAAGATGGTTTACAGCTTACAGTGACTCAAGGACAGGGCCCTCTACCCTAGTGAATTAGGTAAATGTCTTCTGATTATTTCACTCTATAACTGTGTACTTAAATGTTAGAGCACTGCATAATATGTTGGCGCTTTATAAATAAACAACAATAATAATAATAAATACAATAATAAACATCAAGGCATCATAAAGTTAGTATAAAGTACATTGTTTTGCAGTTGACTAAAGCCAATTAGCGACAGATATGTAACAGATTTAACCAACAGGGTGCATTTTAAACTTAACTTAGAAAACTCAGTTTTCAGAGCTAATTCCATGAAAATGGGGGTAACGTTAATAATTAAAGTATTTGAAAAGGAGTATCATTGCACATAACTAAACATTATATAAAACAAGCACAAGGTGTTTACAGTTTCTTTAATCAAACTGCAATATAAATGCTGCTTTACAACAATTTACAGGGCTGAGAGTTCATCAGCTTGATTCAACACAACTGAGTGCTGATGAGTTTAGGCTTTTATTTGGCAAAAGAACGTATTAAAAAATTGTTATTTTAAAAAAAGTTAACAGAAGACAAGAAAGACCAAAAGTATAAACACGGAGATGAGTGTAAAAACAAAAATAACCAACCCAAAACCAGACATGACTCATGGCAGGTGACAGTGATCGCCTACCTGGACTGAGAGTTGTGGGGGGTCTTTTTTCTCTGATAAAACTTCTAGCACTGCCACATTTGGCTTGACGGTTCTTGCTTGTGGTTTTGGCGGTGAGGATGGAATAGATGTAGTAATTGTTACAGAGTGAGGTCGGGTAAGAGTTACAGAAGAAGGCAAAGGACAAACCCCATCAAACCGTGATCTTCCTATAATAAAAAATAAGAGCATCATTATTAGTTTGGCTAACATAGGGCATAGTGTTGGCCCCTTAGCATGGCAATGATCCAATAAGAAACTTTTAAAGTTAGTTTGCAGCAAAAATATTGACCAACGCACCCACAACAAATAAGGGAATAAACTGCATGGCAGTCACCAGACACACAAATAAATTACGCACATCTAGACAGAACAAGCAGGGGCTCTGCAGAAGTGCACTCCTATGTATCAGATCACAGGCGTTAAATGGGTGTAGATTAACCTTAAAATTATTATGTAAAAACATGTGCTTTCATTTTTTAACATCTTTAAAGGGACAGTCTGCTCTAGAATTTTTATGTTTTAAAAGATAGATAATCCCTTTATTACCCATTCCCTAGTTTTGCATAACCAACATAGTTATATTAATACACTTTTTACCTCTGTTTTTACCTTGTATCTAAGAATCTTCTGACAGCCCCTTGACCACATGACTGTGACTATTTAAAATCTATTGAGTTGCATTTAGTACTTTGTTGTGCTAACTCTTAAATAACTTCCCGGGCGTGAGCACAATGTTCTCTATATGGCCCACATGAACTATCCATCTCTTGTTGAGGAAAAGCAAATAAAGCATGTGATAAGAGGCTGTCTATAGAGCCTTTGAAACAGGCAGAAATTAAAGGTTTAAAGTATAATATTATAACAACGCTAGTTGTGCAAAGCTGGGAATGGCTAGTAAAGGCATTGCCTAGCTTTTTAAACAATAACAATGTTTGTGTAGACTGTCCCTTTAATTACAAAAAAGTGTCCTATACTATATAGTTAAAGGGATAGTAAACCCACATTTTTTCTTTCATGATTCAGATAGAGCTTAAGCAACTTTTTAATTTACTCCTAATATCAATTTTTCTTCGTTATCTTGATATCTTTATTTGAAAAAGCAGGAATAAAAGCTTTGGATCCGGCCCATTTTAGGTTCAGAACCTGGGCTGTGCTTGCTGATTGGATGGCTAAATGTAGCCAAAATAGGCTGGCACCATTCCTGCTTTTTCAAATAAAGACAGCAAGAGAATGAAGAAAAATTGATAATAGGAGTAAATTAGAAAGTTGCTTAAAAATGCCTGCTCTATCTGAATCATGAAAGAAGAAATGTGGGTTTAGTGTCCCTTTAAGGTTTAGTGAGTACACATATTTAGTTTAAATAGGTACTAAGTATTCATTTCAATGCAGAACACATCAGGATTTTCTTAGGAGGATATGAAACCCAAAATGTTTCTTTCATGATTCAGATAGAGCAGTGATTTTAAACAACTTTCTAATTTACTTCTATTATCAATTTTTCTTTATTCTCTTGGTATCTTTCATTGAAAAGAAAAGACGTATATGCTTAGGAGCTGGCCCATTTCTGGAACACTATATGACAGCAGTTTTGCAAGAATGTTATCCATATGCAAGAGCACTAGAGGGCAGCACTATTTCCTGTCATGTAGCACTAATGTTATCCATATGCAAGAACACTAGAGGGCAGCACTATTTCCTGTCATGTAGCGCTAATGTTATCCATATGCAAGAACACTAGAGGGCAGCACTATTTCCTGTCATGTAGCACTAATGTTATCCATATGCAAGAGCACTAGAGGGCAGCACTATTTCCTGTCATGTAGCGCTAATGTTATCCATATGCAAGAGCACTAGAGGGCAGCACTATTTCCTGTCATGTAGCGCTAATGTTATCCATATGCAAGAACACTAGAGGGCAGCACTATTTCCTGTCATGTAGCGCTAATGTTATCCATATGCAAGAACACTAGAGGGCAGCACTATTTCCTGTCATGTAGCGCTAATGTTATCCATATGCAAGAACACTAGAGGGCAGCACTATTTCCTGTCATGTAGCGCTAATGTTATCCATATGCAAGAACACTAGAGGGCAGCACTATTTCCTGTCATGTAGCGCTAATGTTATCCATATGCAAGAACACTAGAGGGCAGCACTATTTCCTGTCATGTAGCGCTAATGTTATCCATATGCAAGAACACTAGAGGGCAGCACTATTTCCTGTCATGCAGTACTAATGTTATCCATATGCAAGAGCACTAGAGGGCAGCACTATTTCCTGTCATGTAGCGCTAATGTTATCCATATGCAAGAACACTAGAGGGCAGCACTATTTCCTGTCATGTAGCACTAATGTTATCCATATGCAAGAGCACTAGAGGGCAGCACTATTTCCTGTCATGTAGCACTAATGTTATCCATATGCAAGAACACTAGAGGGCAGCACTATTTCCTGTCATGTAGCACTAATGTTATCCATATGCAAGAGCACTAGAGGGCAGCACTATTTCCTGTCATGTAGCACTAATGTTATCCATATGCAAGAACACTAGAGGGCAGCACTATTTCCTGTCATGTAGCACTAATGTTATCCATATGCAAGAACACTAGAGGGCAGCTCTATTTACTGTCATGTAGCACTAATGTTATCCATATGCAAGAACACTAGAGGGCAGCACTATTTCCTGTCATGTAGCACTAATGTTATCCATATGCAAGAACACTAGAGGGCAGCACTATTTCCTGTCATGTAGCACTAATGTTATCCATATGCAAGAACACTAGAGGGCAGCACTATTTCCTGTCCTGTAGTACTAATGTTATCCATATGCAAGAGCACTAGAGGGCAGCACTATTTCCTGTCCTGTAGTACTAATGTTATCCATATGCAAGAGCACTAGAGGGCAGCACTATTTCCTGTCATGTAGCACTAATGTTATCCATATGCAAGAACACTAGAGGGCAGCACTATTTCCTGTCCTGTAGTACTAATGTTATCCATATGCAAGAGCACTAGAGGGCAGCACTATTTCCTGTCATGTAGCGCTAATGCTATCCATATGCAAGAGCACTAGAGGGCAGCACTATTTCCTGTCCTGTAGTACTAATGTTATCCATATGCAAGAGCACTAGAGGGCAGCACTATTTCCTGTCATGTAGCGCTAATGTTATCCATATGCAAGAGCACTAGAGGGCAGCACTATTTCCTGTCATGTAGAGCTACAGATGCTACCTAGGTATCTCTTCAACACAGAATATCATGGCAATGAAGTAAATTTGAGAATAGAAGTAAATTGGAAACTTTTTAAAATAGTATGTTCTGTTATAATTTACAAAATAATGTTTGGGTTTCATATCCCTTTAGACCTCTGTTACACTGAACGGGGTGACAAAAGTATAACAGCTACCAAAAGCATTATTTTTTTAAAGATACTAAAAAGTTAGTAGCCAGATGTAAAACACTAGGCACTGTGGTTCTGGGATTTAACAAGCTGTATGTTAGGGTTAGACAGAGTAAGCAGAGACAATACTTGGCCCAGTGATCTGCACATTGCAGCACTCTCCTGTACCTAGAGGAATTGCCATTGGGATGAGGTGTCCCTCCATTGGTGCAGACATGCTGACGGACTGTCCGGTGGGACTGAACAAGTACTGCGGCTCTTGCATCATGGGCAAAAAGCGCTCCTGGCTTTTCAGCTTGGTTAGAGTCACCTTACACCCGGTAGCACTGGTCTGTGTTTTTGCAGACTTCTGTTTAATACCTTAAGAACACAGAGGTTATAAGAAATAATTATGCAGTTTATATTTAAGAGTACAATTCCTTGGAAAAGGTTTGCTTAGGGAGTATAAGACAGAAAGATTAAATAAATGTGCTGACCAACACAATGTTATCTATTTCCTTAGCTTAGACAGTAAATACCATCAGCTAAAGTTCCTCAAACATGAGAAACAATACTAAGCAATTAACTAGTAAAAGAGCTTATTGTTTATGACTCACGGACCTCTTACAGTCTCCAGAATCCTGGGCCTGTGAGGTTTGGACTTGGGTGATGGTGAGCTAAAGCGCAGGTATGGTCCTTTCTTGAGGGTGCTGCGATTCCCTTGGTAAATAGGTTTCCCATAAACTTTATCCAGAACATCTTCATCTTGCATGGAAGTGTCGACAGATCTCTGAAGCATCTGGGTTAGTAAGAACTCATGGATTAGTGAAGAGCCAATGGGCAGGATCTAAGTAAAATATTAATACGCAATAGAAGCAGGTCTAAGAAAATAAAACGTTTTTGTGTTGCGTAACAGTTAACCAGAGCTCTGAAGTCGCACTATCCTGATGTGTGTTAAATTAAATTGCGTTCTTTCAACTTGAATTACCATGCTACTTCAGAAACGTGCAAAGAGCCTCGATAAACCCCTTTTCACTTATGCAAATGTTAGCGCACCACTCGTAATCTAGCCCCTTGTAGAGTGGTGACTGATTGACATCATTGTGTGATAAGGACTAATAGAATAGGTGATTTTAGGCAGCTATACAATTTGTGTGCATGTGTGAGTGTGTGCCAATACCCCTTGTTCTGTGCAGATATCTGCAGCACTCACAAGAATAAATGTAAATTATGTTTCTTCTTTTATGTGTGTTTACCAAAAACTACTGATTTAGTAAGAGGTGCGCACAGGAGACCTTGTGGCTCTTTAATAGAATTGTTCTGCAGATGGCTCATTCTTGGTATAACAAGGCAAAAGAATTTCACTAATGAAATGATCTGTGGCCTTAAGCCATGGTACCACACATATGACAAATGTGGCATTTATGATTTAATCCACTTACAAAATAGATCTTGCAAGACCCATATTAATATTAATAATTACAAAAAAAACTAAATTTATGCTTACCTAATAAATTTATTTATTTCCGGATATGGTGAGTCCATGGCTTGAGTAATTACTGTTGGGAACATCACTCCTGGCCAGCAGGAGAAGGCAAAGAGCACCACAGTTAAACTGCTGAGAATCACTCCCTTACCCACAACCCCAGTCATTTGATCGAACGGAAATGGAGAAAAAACAGAATTTATGTTTACCTGATAAATTACTTTCTCCAACGGTGTGTCCGGTCCACGGCGTCATCCTTACTTGTGGGATATTCTCTTCCCCAACAGGAAATGGCAAAGAGCCCAGCAAAGCTGGTCACATGATCCCTCCTAGGCTCCGCCTACCCCAGTCATTCGACCGACGTTAAGGAGGAATATTTGCATAGGAGAAACCATATGGTACCGTGGTGACTGTAGTTAAAGAAAATAAATTATCAGACCTGATTAAAAAAACCAGGGCGGGCCGTGGGCCCGACAACCCCGTGGAGAAAGTAATTTATCAGGTAAACATAAATTCTGTTTTCTCCAACATAGGTGTGTCCGGTCCACGGCGTCATCCTTACTTGTGGGAACCAATACCAAAGCTTTAGGACACGGATGAAGGGAGGGAGCAAATCAGGTCACCTAAATGGAAGGCACCACGGCTTGCAAAACCTTTCTCCCAAAAATAGCCTCAGAAGAAGCAAAAGTATCAAACTTGTAAAATTTGGTAAAAGTGTGCAGTGAAGACCAAGTCGCTGCCCTACATATCTGATCAACAGAAGCCTCGTTCTTGAAGGCCCATGTGGAAGCCACAGCCCTAGTGGAATGAGCTGTGATTCTTTCGGGAGGCTGCCGTCCGGCAGTCTCGTAAGCCAATCTGATGATGCTTTTAATCCAAAAAGAGAGAGAGGTAGAAGTTGCTTTTTGACCTCTCCTTTTACCTGAATAAACAACAAACAAGGAAGATGTTTGTCTAAAATCCTTTGTAGCAATCTAAATAGAATTTTAGAGCGCGAACAACATCCCAAATTGTGCAACAAACGTTCCTTCTTTGAAACTGGTTTCGGACACAGAGAAGGTACGATAATCTCCTGGTTAATGTTTTTGTTAGAAACAACTTTTGGAAGAAAACCAGGTTTAGTACGTAAAACCACCTTATCTGCATGGAACACCAGATAAGGAGGAGAACACTGCAGAGCAGATAATTCTGAAACTCTTCTAGCAGAAGAAATTGCAACTAAAAACAAAACTTTCCAAGATAATAACTTAATATCAACGGAATGTAAGGGTTCAAACGGAACCCCCTGAAGAACTGAAAGAACTAAATTGAGACTCCAAGGAGGAGTCAAAGGTTTGTAAACAGGCTTGATTCTAACCAGAGCCTGAACAAAGGCTTGAACATCTGGCACAGCTGCCAGCTTTTTGTGAAGTAACACCGACAAGGCAGAAATCTGTCCTTTCAGGGAACTTGCCGATAATCCTTTTTCCAATCCTTCTTGAAGGAAGGATAGAATCCTAGGAATCTTAACCTTGTCCCAAGGGAATCCTTTAGATTCACACCAACAGATATATTTTTTCCAAATTTTGTGGTAAATCTTTCTAGTTACAGGCTTTCTGGCCTGAACAAGAGTATCGATAACAGAATCTGAGAAACCTCGCTTCGATAAAATCAAGCGTTCAATCTCCAAGCAGTCAGCTGGAGTGAAACCAGATTCGGATGTTCGAACGGACCCTGAACAAGAAGGTCTCGTCTCAAAGGTAGCTTCCAAGGTGGAGCCGATGACATATTCACCAGATCTGCATACCAAGTCCTGCGTGGCCACGCAGGAGCTATCAAGATCACCGACGCCCTCTCCTGATTGATCCTGGCTACCAGCCTGGGGATGAGAGGAAACGGCGGGAACACATAAGCTAGTTTGAAGGTCCAAGGTGCTACTAGTGCATCCACTAGAGCCGCCTTGGGATCCCTGGATCTGGACCCGTAGGAGGGAACTTTGAAGTTCTGACGAGAGGCCATTAGATCCATGTCTGGAATGCCCCACAGCTGAGTGACTTGGGCAAAGATTTCCGGATGGAGTTCCCACTCCCCCGGATGCAATGTCTGACGACTCAGAAAATCCGCTTCCCAATTTTCCACTCCCGGGATGTGGATAGCAGACAGGTGGCAGGAGTGAGACTCCGCCCATAGAATAATCTTGGTCACTTCTTCCATCGCTAGGGAACTCCTTGTTCCCCCCTGATGGTTGATGTACGCAACAGTCCGTCATGTTGTCTGATTGAAACCGTATGAACTTGGTCCTCGCTAGCTGAGGCCAAGCCTTGAGAGCATTGAATATCGCTCTCAGTTCCAGAATATTTATCGGTAGAAGAGATTCTTCCCGAGACCAAAGACCCTGAGCTTTCAGGGATCCCCAGACCGCGCCCCAGCCCATCAGACTGGCGTCGGTCGTGACAATGACCCACTCTGGTCTGCGGAATGTCATCCCTTGTGACAGGTTGTCCAGGGACAGCCACCAACGGAGTGAGTCTCTGGTCCTCTGATTTACTTGTATCTTTGGAGACAAGTCTGTATAGTCCCCATTCCACTGACTGAGCATGCACAGTTGTAATGGTCTTAGATGAATGCGCGCAAAAGGAACTATGTCCATTGCCGCTACCATCAACCCGATCACTTCCATGCACTGAGCTACGGAAGGAAGAGGAACGGAATGAAGTATCCGACAAGAGTCCAGAAGTTTTGTTTTTCTGGCCTCTGTTAGAAAAATCCTCATTTCTGAGGAGTCTATAATTGTTCCCAAAAAGGGAACCCTTGTTGACGGGGATAGTGAACTCTTTTCCACGTTCACTTTCCAGCCGTGAGATCTGAGAAAGGCCAGGACGATGTCCGTGTGAGCCTTTGCTCGAGGGAGGGACGACGCTTGAATCAGAATGTCGTCCAGGTAAGGTACTACTGCAATGCCCCTTGGTCTTAGCACCGCTAGAAGGGACCCTAGTACCTTTGTGAAAATCCTTGGAGCAGTGGCTAATCCGAAAGGAAGCGCCACAAACTGGTAATGTTTGTCAGGAATGCAAACCTTAGGAACCGATGATGTTCCTTGTGGATAGGAATATGTAGATACGCATCCTTTAAATCCACCGTGGTCATGAATTGACCTTCCTGGATGGAAGGAAGGATAGTTCGAATGGTTTCCATCTTGAACGATGGGACCTTGAGAAATTTGTTTAAGATCTTGAGATCTAAGATTGGTCTGAACGTTCCCTCTTTTTTGGGAACTATGAACAGATTGGAGTAGAACCCCATCCCTTGTTCTCTTAATGGAACAGGATGAATCACTCCCATTTTTAACAGGTCTTCTACACAATGTAAGAACGCCTGTCTTTTTATGTGGTCTGAAGACAACTGAGACCTGTGGAACCTTCCCCCTGGGGGAAGTCCCTTGAATTCCAGAAGATAACCCTGGGAGACTATTTCTAGCGCCCAAGGATCCAGAACATCTCTTGCCCAAGCCTGAGCGAAGAGAGAGAGTCTGCCCCCCACCAGATCCGGTCCCGGATCGGGGGGCCAATATTTCATGCTGTCTTGGTAGCAGTGGCAGGTTTCTTGGCCTGCTTTCCCTTGTTCCAGCCTTGCATTGGTCTCCAAGCTGGCTTGGCTTGAGAAGTATTACCCTCTTGCTTAGAGGACGTAGCACTTTGGGCTGGTCCGTTTTTACGAAAGGGACGAAAATTAGGTCTATTTTTTGCCTTGAAAGGCCGATCCTGAGGAAGGGCGTGGCCCTTACCCCCAGTGATATCAGAGATAATCTCTTTCAAGTCAGGGCCAAACAGCGTTTTCCCCTTGAAAGGAATGTTTAGTAGCTTGTTCTTGGAAGACGCATCAGACCGACCAAGATTTCAACCAAAGCGCTCTGCGCGCCACAATAGCAAACCAGAATTCTTAGCCGCTAACCTAGCCAATTGCAAAGTGGCGTCTAGAGTGAAAGAATTAGCCAATTTGAGAGCATTGATTCTGTCCATAATCTCCTCATAAGGAGGAGAATCACTATCGAGCACCTTTATCAGTTCATCAAACCAGAAATATGCGGCTGTAGTGACAGGGACAATGCATGAAATGGGTTGTAGAAGGTAACCCTGCTGAACAAACATCTTTTTAAGCAAACCTTCTAATTTTTTATCCATAGGATCTTTGAAAGCACAACTATCCTCTATGGGTATAGTGGTGCGTTTGTTTAAAGTAGAAACCGCTCCCTCGACCTTGGGGACTGACTGCCATAAGTCCTTTCTGGGGTCGACCATAGGAAACAATTTTTTAAATATGGGGGGAGGGACGAAAGGAATACCGGGCCTTTCCCATTCTTTATTAACAATGTCCGCCACCCGCTTGGGTATAGGAAAAGCTTCTGGGAGCCCCGGCACCTCTAGGAACTTGTCCATTTTACATAGTTTCTCTGGGATGACCAACTTTTCACAATCATCCAGAGTGGATAATACCTCCTTAAGCAAAATGCGGAGATGTTCCAACTTAAATTTAAATGTAATCACATCAGATTCAGCCTGATGAGAAATGTTCCCTGAATCAGTAATTTCTCCCTCAGACAAAACCTCCCTGGCCCCCTCAGATTGGGTTAGGGGCCCTTCAGAGATATTAATATCAGCGTCGTCATGCTCTTCAGTAACTAAAACAGAGCAGCCACGCTTACGCTGACAAGGGTTCATTTTGGCTAAAATGTTTTTGACAGAATTATCCATTACAGCCGTTAATTGTTGCATAGTAAGGAGTATTGGCGCGCTAGATGTACTAGGGGCCTCCTGAGTGGGCAAGACTCGTGTAGACGAAGGAGGGAATGATGCAGTACCATGCTTACTCCCCTCACTTGAGGAATCATCTTGGGCATCATTGTCATTATCACATAAATCACATTTATTTAAATGAATAGGAATTCTGGCTTCCCCACATTCAGAACACAGTCTATCTGGTTGTTCAGACATGTTAAACAGGCATAAACTTGATAAGAAAGTACAAAAAAACGTTTTAAAATAAAACCGTTACTGTCACTTTAAATTTTAAACTGAACACACTTTATTACTGCAATTGCGAAAAAACATGAAGGAATTGTTCAAAATTCACCAAATTGTCACCACAGTGTCTTAAAGCCTTAAAAATATTGCACACCAAATTTGGAAGCTTTAACCCTTAAAATAACGGAACCGGAGCCGTTTTAAGCTTTAACCCCTTTACAGTCCCTGGTATCTGCTTTGCTGAGACCCAACCAAACCCAAAGGGGAATACGATACCAATGACGCCTTCAGAAAGTCTTTTCTAAGTATCAGAGCTCCTCTCACATGCGACTGCATGCCATGCCTCTCAAAAACAAGTGCGCCACACCGGCGCGAAAATGAGACTCTGCTTATGCTTTGGGAAAGCCCCTAAGAAATAAGGTGTCTAATACAGTGCCTGCCGATATTATTATATCAAAATACCCAGATAAAATGATTCCTCAAGGCTAAATATGTGTTAATAATGAATCGATTTAGCCCAGAAAAGTCTACAGTCTAAATAAGCCCTTGTGAAGCCCTATTTACGATCGTAATAAACATGGCTTACCGGATCCCATAGGGAAAATGACAGCTTCCAGCATTACATCGTCTTGTTAGAATGTGTCATACCTCAAGCAGCAAGAGACTGCACACTGTTCCCCCAACTGAAGTTAATTGCTCTCAACAGTCCTGTGTGGAACAGCCATGGATTTTAGTTACGGTTGCTAAAATCATTTTCCTCATACAAACAGAAATCTTCATCTCTTTTCTGTTTCTGAGTAAATAGTACATACCAGCACTATTTCAAAATAACAAACTCTTGATTGAATAATAAAAAACTACAGTTAAACACTAAAAAACTCTAAGCCATCTCCGTGGAGATGTTGCCTGTACAACGGCAAAGAGAATGACTGGGGTAGGCGGAGCCTAGGAGGGATCATGTGACCAGCTTTGCTGGGCTCTTTGCCATTTCCTGTTGGGGAAGAGAATATCCCACAAGTAAGGATGACGCCGTGGACCGGACACACCTATGTTGGAGAAAGGAGTAACACAAGGTGTAGAGGTGCCTGAGGACGGTTATAGTCAAAAGAACAACTGTCTTAAAATAAAGGGTGGGGCCATGGACTCACCATATCCGGAAAGAAAGAAATTTATCAGAAAAGCATAAATTTTGTTTTTTTACTGTTGGGAACAAATACCCAAGCTAGAGGATACGGATAAATAGGGAGGGACAAGACAGGCAGTCCTAAACAGAAGGCACCACCGCTTGAAGAGCCTTTCTCCCAAAAGAAACCTCAGCCGATGCAAAATTATCAATTTGGAAAAATGTAGAGAAGACCAAGTTGCAGCCTTGTAAATTTGTTCCACAGAAGCTTTATTTTTGAAAGCCCAAGAAGAGGAAACAGCTCTTGTGGAATGAGCCATAATTCTCTCAGGAGGCTGCTGTCCAGCAGTCTCATATGCCAAATCAATTATACTTTGTAACCAAAAAGAAAGCGTAGTAACAGTAGCTTTCTGACCTTTACGTTTCCCAGAGACACAGACAAAGAGGGCAGGGGACTGACGAAAATCCTTAGTCGCCTGGAAGTAGAATTTAAGAGCAAGTACAACATCCAAATTGTGTAACAAACGTTCTTTGGAAGAAGATTAGGATACAGAGAGGGAACAATAATTTCCTGGTTGATATTTCTATTAGAAACAACCTTAGGAAGGAAACCTAACTTAGTATGAAGAACCGCCTTATCGGCATGAAAAAACAGAATTTATGCTTACCTGATAAATTACTTTCTCTTGTGATGTATCGAGTCCACGGATTCATCCTTTACTTGTGGGATATTCTCCTTCCCAACAGGAAGTGGCAAAGAGAGCACACAGCAGAGCTGTCCATATAGCTCCCCCTCTAGCTCCACCCCCCAGTCATTCGACCGAAGGTTAGGAAGAAAAAGGAGAAACCATAGGGTGCAGTGGTGACTGTAGTTTAAACAAAAACACTACCTGACTTAATAGCCAGGGCGGGCCGTGGACTCGATACATCACAAGAGAAAGTAATTTATCAGGTAAGCATAAATTCTGTTTTCTCTTGTAAGATGTATCGAGTCCACGGATTCATCCTTTACTTGTGGGATACCAATACCAAAGCTTTAGGACACGGATGAAGGGAGGGAACAAGACAGGTACCTTAAACGGAAGGCACCACTGCTTGTAAAACCTTTCTCCCAAAAATAGCATCCGAAGAAGCAAAAGTATTGAATTTGTAAAATTTGGAAAAAATATGCAGCGAAGACCAAGTCGCTGCCTTACAAATCTGTTCAACAGAAGCCTCATTTTTAAAAGCCCATGTGGAAGCCACTGCTCTGGTAGAATGAGCAGTAATTGTTTCGGGAGGCTGCTGGCCAGCAGTCTCATAGGCCAAACGGATGATGCTTTTCAGCCAAAAGGAAAGAGAGGTAGCAGTCGCCTTCTGACCTCTCCTCTTACCAGAATATAAGTTGTTTGTCTGAAATCCTTAGTTGCTTGTAAATAGAACTTTAAAGCACGAACCACATCAAGATTGTGTAACAGACGTTCCTTCTTCGAAGAAGGATTAGGACACAGAGAAGGAACAACAATTTCCTGGTTAATATTCTTATTAGACACAACCTTAGGGTTTGGTACGCAAAACTACCTTATCTGCATGGAAAACCAGGTAAGGTGAATCACACTGTAAAGCAGATAACTCTGATACTCTTCGAGCAGAAGAGATAGCTACCAAAAAAAAAACTTTCCAAGATAAAAGCTTAATATCTATGTAATGTAAAGGTTCAAACGGAACCCCTTGCAGAACTGAAAGAACTAAATTCAGACTCCATGGTGGAGCCACAGGTCTATAAACAGGCTTGAATCTAACTAAAGCCTGACTAAATGTTTGAACGTCTGGTACCTCTGCCAGACGTTTGTGGAAAAGAATAGATAAAGCAGATATCTGTCCTTTTAAGGAACTAGCTGATAATCCTTTCTCCAATCCTTCTTGGAGAAAAGACAATATCCTGGGAATCCTAATCTTACTCCATGAGTAACCTTTGGATTCACACCAAAAAAGATATTTTCGACAAATCTTATGGTAGATTTTCCTGGTGACAGGCTTTTCTAACCGACTCAGAGAAACCACACTTTGATAAAATTAGGCGTTCAATCTCCAAGCAGTCAGACGCATGGAAATTAGATTTGGATGCTTGAAAGGACCTTGTATTAGAAGGTCCTGCCTCACTGGTAGCGTCCATGGTGGGACAGATGACATGTCTACTAGGTCTGCATACCAGGTCCTGCGTGGCCACGCAGGCGCTATCAGAACCACCGAAGCCCTCTCCTGCTTGATTCTGGCAACCAGACGAGGGAGGAAAGGAAACGGTGGAAAAACATAGGCCAGATTGAAGGACCAAGGCGCTGCTAGAGCACAGCACTGCCTGGGGATCCCGGGACCTGGACCCGTAAAGAGGAAGTTTGGTGTTCTGACGGGACGCCATCAGATCCAATTCTGGAGTGCCCCATAGCGGAGTCAGCTGGGCAAATATCTCAGGGTGGAGTTCCCACTCCCCCGGGTGAAAAGTCTGACGACTTAGAAAATCCGCCTCCCAGTTGTCTACTCCTGGGATGTGAATTGCTGAGAGATGGCAGGAGTGATCCTCCGCCCACCTGATTATTTTGGTTACCTCCGTCATTGCTAGGGAACTCCTTGTTCCCCCTTGATGATTGACGTAAGCTACAGTCGTGATGTTGTCCGACTGAAATCTGATGAATTTGGCCGCAGCTAGCTGAGGCCATGCCTGAAGCGCGTTGAATATCGCCCTCAGTTCCAGAATGTTTATAGGGAGAAGAGCTTCTTCCCGAGACCATAAGCCCTGAGCTTTCAGGGAGTCCCAGACTGCACCCCAGCCCAACAGACTGGCGTCGGTCGTTACAATGATCCACGCTGGTCTGCGGAAACACATTCCCTGAGACAGGTGATCCTGAGACAACCACCAGAGAAGAGAATCTCTGGTCCCCTGGTCCAGCTGTATTTGAGGAGACAAATCTGCATAATCCCCATTCCACTGTTTGAGCATGCATAGTTGCAGTGGTCTGAGGTGTATCCGTGCAAAAGGGACTATGTCCATTTGCCGCTACCATTAGTCCGATTGTCTCCATGCACTGAGCTACAGATGGCCGAGGAATGGAATGAAGGACTCGGCAAGTGGTTAAGAGTTTTAACTCTCTGACCTCCGTCAGAAATATTTTCATATCTACCGAGTCTATCAGAGTTCCTAGGAAGGAAACTCTTGTGAGGGGGGAGAGCGAACTCTTTTTGATGTTCACCTTCCACCCGTGAGACCTCAGAAATGCCAATACGATTTCCGTGTGAGACTTGGCTCTTTGGAAAGTCGACGCCTGAATTAAGATGTCGTCTAGATAAGGTGCCACTGCTATGCCCCGCAGTCTTAGAACCGCCAGGAGGGACCCTAGCACCTTTGTGAAAATTCTGGGAGTAGTGGCCAACCCAAAAGGAAGAGCCACAAACTGGTAATGCGTGTCCAGAAAGGCGAACCTGAGAAACTGGTGATGATCTTTGTGGATAGGAATGTGCAGATACGCATCCTTTAAATCCACGGTGGTCATATATTGACCCTCCTGGATCATTGGTAAGATTGTCTGAATGGTCTCCATCTTGAATGATGGGAATTTGTTTAGAATTTTGAGATCCAGGATTGGTCTGAAAATTCCTTCTTTCTTTGGAAACACAAACAGGTTTGAGTAAAAACCCAGCCCTTGTTCCGCAATTGGAACTGGGTGGATCACTCCCATTGTATGTAGGTCTTCTACACAGCGTAAGAACGCCTCTTTCTGGTCTG
Organism: Bombina bombina; assembly: GCF_027579735.1. Taxonomy (NCBI): domain Eukaryota; kingdom Metazoa; phylum Chordata; class Amphibia; order Anura; family Bombinatoridae; genus Bombina; species Bombina bombina. The sequence goes on along the minus strand of NC_069499.1, from coordinate 40,790,057 downwards.
AACACAGACGAGAAATGTGGAACCTTCCCCTTGGAGGGGATTCCTTGAATTCTAGAAGATATCCCTGGGATACAATCTCTAAGGCCCAGGGATCGTGTACATCTCTTGCCCAGGCCTGAGCGAAGAGAGAGTCTGCCCCCTACTAGATCCGGTCCTGGATCTGGGGCTACCCCATCATGCTGTCTTGGAGGCAGCTGCAGGCTTCTTGGCCTGTTTACCCTTGTTCCAGCCCTGGTAAGGTTTCCAGGCTGCCCTGGGTTGTGTAGCGTTACCCTCTTGCTTTGCAGCAGGGGAGGATGAAGCGAGACCGCTCCTGAAAGTCCGAAAGGAACGAAAATTATTTTGTTTGTTTTTTGTCTTGAAGGACTTGTCCTGGGGGAGAGCATGGCCTTTTCCCCCAGTGATTTCTGAAATAATCTCTTTCAATTCAGGCCCGAAGAGGGTCTTTCCTTTGAAAGGGATGTTCAATAGTTTGGATTTTGACGACACATCGGCCGACCAGGACTTTAGCCATAGCGCCCTGCGGGCTAAAATGGCAAAACCTGAATTTTTTGCCGCTAACTTAGCTAGTTGGAAAGCGGCATCTGTGATAAAAGAATTAGCCAGCTTAAGAGCCTTAATTCTGTCCATAATGTCCTCATATGAGGTCTCCGTCTGGAGCGCATCTTCCAGTGCCTCGAACCAGAAAGCAGCTGCAGAGGTTACAGGAACAATGCACGCAATAGGTTGGAGAAGAAAACCTTGTTGAACAAAAATTTTCTTAAGTAAACCCTCTAATTTTTTTATCCATAGGGTCTTTAAAAGCACAACTGTCTTCAATTGGTATAGTTGTGCGTTTAGCAAGTGAAGAAACAGCCCCCTCCACCTTAGGGACCGTCTGCCACGAGTCCCGCATGGGGTTAGATATGGGGAACATTTTCTTAAAAACAGGAGGGGGAACGAAGGGAATACCTGGTCTATCCCACTCCCTAGTAACGATATCCGCAATCCTCTTAGGGACCGGAAACACATCAGTGTAAACAGGAACTTCTAAGTACTTGTCCATTTTACACAATTTCTCTGGAACCACCATAGGGTCGCAGTCATCCAGAGTAACTAATACCTCCCTGAGCAATAAGCGGAGGTGTTCTAGTTTAAATTTAAAAGCCAACGTATCTGAATCTGTCTGAGGAGAAACCTTTCCTGAATCGGAAATTTCTCCCTCAGACAGCACATCCCTTGCCCCCACATCAGAGTGTTGTGAGGGTATATCTGAAACGGCTACTAAAGCGTCAGAATGCTGATTATCTGTTCTTAAAACCGAGCTATCACGCTTTGCAGGTAACACGGGCAGTTTAGATAAGAACACCGAGAGGGTATTATTCATTACTGCCGCCAAGTCTTGCAAGGTAAAAGAGTTAGACGCACTAGAGGTGCTAGGCGTCGCTTGATCGGGCGTAACTGGTTGTGACACTTGGGGAGAGGTTGACGGGCTAACCTCGTTACCTTCTGTCTGAGAATCATCTTGGGCCACATTTTTAAGTGCAACAATATGTTCTTTAAAGTGTATAGACATATCAGTACAAGTGGGACACATTCTGAGAGGGGGTTCCACCATGGCTTCTAAACACAATGAACAAGGATTTTCCTTGGTGTCAGACATGTTTAACAGACTAGTAGTAATACAAACAGGCTTGGAAATTACTTTAATCAAGTAAAAACACACTTTGAAAAAAACGTTACTGTGCCTTTAAGAGATGAAAAAGGCACACAATTTTGCAAAACAGTGAAAAAATGCAGCAAACTTTTCGAAATTTTGTATGTACCTAAAGCATTAGTAAGATTGCACCACTAGCAATATAAACAATTAACCCCTTAATGCCCAAACCGGATCGACAGAAGCCAAAAAAAAAGGTTAAGGAAACTTCAGCACCTTGCCACAGCTCTGCTGTGGCCCTACCTGCCCTTGGGAACCAGATTTGTGGGGAAAAAGCTTCTTATAGGCCCTCAAACTGCAGCAGGACCCTCCATGTGAAAACAGCCTGAACTTCTAGTCAAAATAACTGCGCATCTGAGGTGCGAAATTAGGCCCCTCCCACCTCACTCCGGTGCTTGTGAGGCCTAAAGAAACACTCCCAAGTGTTTTAGTAATAGCCATGTGGATAACAACCCCTGAAAGAAACCCAAAGGAACCTTCAAAGTGTCTCAAAAAATGATATTTTCAATAAAAACCGTTTGCCCTGAAGTAGTGTCAACCAGCATAAACTAGCCCTGTTATGTAAGCTTGAAATTCCATACTTAGTCTCTGAACACAGCTTACCCTTCCCTCATGGGGATATTAACAGTCTATTCTAGCATTATCACAGTCTTGTCTAGAAATAAATGACTGAACATACCTTATTGCAGCCTAACCTGCAAACCGTTCCCCCCAACTGAAGTTCTCTTGTACTCCTCAGTCCTGTGTGGGAACAGCAGTGGATTTTAGTTACAACCTGCTAAAATCATCTTCCTCCCTGCAGAAATCTTCATCTACTTTCTGCTAGAGAGTAAATAGTAAACACCGGTACCATTTAAAATAACAAACTCTTGCTTGTAGAAAATAAAAACTACAATTCTAACACCACATTCACTTTACCCTTCCGATTGCTTAGAGCCGGCAAAGAGAATGACTGGGGGGTGGAGCTAGAGGGGGAGCTATATGGACAGCTCTGCTGTGTGCTCTCTTTGCCACTTCCTGTTGGGAAGGAGACTATCCCACAAGTAAAGGATGAATCTGTGGACTCGATACATCTTACAAGAGAAATGAGATAAGGCGAATCACATTGCAGAGCTAAGAATTCCGAGACTCTTCGAGCAAAAGAGGTAGCAACAAGAAACAAAACCTTCCAAGATAACAACTTAATGTCTATGGAATGCAACGGCTCAAACGGAGCCAGCTGTAAAACTTTAAAAACAAGGTTAAAACTCCAAGGAGGAGCAACAGACTTAAAGACAGGCCTGATTTTGACCAAGAACTGACAAAAATACTGCACATCTGGCACATCCGCCAAACGTTTATGTAGTAAAACTGATAAAGCGGAAATCTGACCCTTCAGGGTACTGACTGACAATCCCTTCACCAGGACTTCCTGAAGAAAAGATAACATTCTAGGAATTCTAATTCTACTCCAAGAGTAGCCCTTAGATTCACACCAATAAAGATATTTACAACATATCTTAGGGTTAATCGTTCTAGTAACAGGCTTACGAGCCTGAATCATAGTTTCATTAACCAACTCAGAAAAACCACGCTTAGACAGAATTAAGCGTTCAATCACCAAGCAGTAAGCTTCAGAAAAATGAAATTTGGATGAAGGAAGAAACCCTGAATCAGGAAGTCCTTCCTCAAAAGGTACTCTCCAAGGTGGGAGAGATGACATCTCCACTAGGTCTGCAAATCAGATCCTACAAGGCCACACAGGGGCTATTAGAATCACCGACGCCCCCTCCTGTTTGATACGAGCAATGACTCGTGGAAGGAGAGCAAACAGAGGAAACAGGTATGCCAACCTGAAAACCCAAGGAACCACCAGAGCATCTATCAGAAAGGCCGGCGGATCTCTTGACCTTGAACCGTACCTTGGCGTTCTGATGGGACGCCATCAGATCTAACTCCGGAACCCCCAATTTGAGAACTAAGCTGGAAAACACGTCCGGATGGAGTTCCCACTCCCCGGGATGAATAGTCTGTCTGCTCAGAAAATCCGCTTCCCAGCTGTCTACTCCTGAAATGTGGATGGCAGACAGCAATTGTGGGTCTCTGCCCCCTGAAGAATCTGAATAACCTCCTTCATGGCTAAGGAACTCCGAGTTTCTCCCTGGTGATTGACGTAAGCCGCAGAGGTTATGTTGTCTAACTAGATCCTGATAAACTGGGCTAAGGACAACTGAATCCAAGCCAATAGATCATTGTAAATCACCCTCAACTCCAAGATGCTGATGGGAAGAGCAGACTCCTCTCGACTTCAAAGGCCCTGAGCTTTTAACGAGTTTCAGACTGCTCCCCAGCCCAGCAGGCTGGCGTCCGTGGTCAACTGAATCCAAGCCAATAGAGAATTGTAAATCGCCCTCAACTCCAAGATGCTGATGGGAAGAGCAGACTCCTCTCGAGTTCAAAGGCCCTGAGCTTTTAACGAGTTTCAGACTGCTCCCCAGCTCAGCAGGCTGGTGTCCGTGGTCACGATCACCCAGAAAGGTCTCCGAAAGCATGTGCCCTGAAACAGATGTTCCTGAGAAATCCACCACGGGAGACTGATCTAACTATTCTCTGAGATAGATCCACATGGTCGCCATTCCATTGTCTGAGCATGCACAACTGTAGAGCTCTCAAATGGAATTGAGCAAAAGGAATAAATGTCCATTGAAGCCATCATCAGACCGATAACCTCCATACATTGAGCCACTGAAGGATGAGCAGCAGCCTGAAGAGAGAGGCAAGAGGACATTATTTTGTTTTTCCTGACCTCTGTCAGAAAAATCTTCATCAATAGAGAATCTATTATGGTCCCTAAGAACACTACTCTTGTAGCATGGGAAAGGGAGCTTTTTTCCAGATTCACATTCCAACCATGGGAATGAAGAAAAGACAACAATATCTCTGTGTGAGATTTTGCTTGTTAAAAAGATGGCGCCTGAACCAATATGTCATTCAGGTAGGGTGCCAAAGCAATTCCACAAGAAAGGATCACTGCCAAAAGAGCCCCCAGAACCTTTGAAAAAATTCTGGGGAGCCGTGGCTAGACCAAATGGAAGGGCCACGAACTGGAAATATTTGTCCAGAAAGGCAAATCTCAGCAATCTGATTCTCCCTGTGAATAGGAACATGAATATACGCATCCTTTAGGTATATGGTTGTCATGAACTGACCCTCTTGTACTAAAGGAAGAATGAAGCGTATAGTCTCCATCTTGAAGGATAGAACTTTGAAAAACTTGTTTAGACACTTCAAGTCTAGAATGGGACGGAAAGTTCCCTCTTTTTTGGGAACCACAAATAGGTTGGAGTAGAACCCAAGACCCTGTTCCTCTACTGGAACTATCTTTCCCAGGGAGGAAAGATGTTGTATACATTACAAAATATTAATTTGTAACCCTAGGATACTATGTCTACAGTCCATGTATCTGGGACATCTCGTATCCAGGCTTGAGAGAACCGAGAAAGTCTGCCCCCCCCCCACCTTATCCGATCCCGCATCAGGGGCAATCCCTTTTCCACCCATAATATCAGAGATAATTTCTGCGAAACTGGGTCCAAACAAGGTTTTGCCCTTGTAAGGAATCGCCAGAAGCTTGACTTTAGAGGAAACATCCGCAGACCAAGATTTCAACCATAACGCCCTGCGGGCTAGGACAGCAAAACTAGAAGTTTTAGCTCATAGTCTAACAACCTGTAAAATGGCATCTGCAATAAAGGAATTGGCCAACTTAAGAGCTTTAATCCTATCTTGAATTTCATCCAAGGAAGTCTCTGCTTGAAGAGAATCGGACAAGGCGTCAAACCAATAAGATACCGCACTAGTCACGGTGGCAATACACACCGCAGGTTGCCATTGGAGACCTTGATGAACATATATCTTTTTCAAATAAGCCTTCAGCTTATTGTCCATCAAATCCTTAAAAGAGCAGCTATCCTCAATAGGAATAGTGGTTCTTTTAGCCAGAGTGGAAATGGCCCCTTCAACTTTGGGTACAGTATACCAAGGGTCTTTAATGGAGTCCTCGACAGGAAACATTTTCTTAAAAATGGGAGACGGGGGAAAAAAAAAGACACCCCTGGTTTCTCCCATTCCTGTGAGATAATCTCCCTAGAACGGTCCGGCAAGGTTCATCAAAGAAACTATTAAGTTTACTAGATTTCTTAGGAGTGACGACAGGGGTATCAGAGTCATCTAAAGTAGCTAAAACCTCCTTTAACAATACAGGTGTTCAAGCTTAAATCTGAAGGATACCACCCTCAGTCTCAGAAGAAGGAATTATACTGTTCGAATCTGAGATTTCACCCTCAGAAAGTCCCAATGTATCTTCTTCATCAGACTCATGATAAAGGACAACTTGGGAAGCAGAACTGAGGACAGACACCTTACTTTCTGAATTTCTAGATTTCCTCTTGCGTTATCCCTGTAATCTGGCAATGGCAGCAAAAGCTGCAGATACCGCTGAAGATACCTGGGCAATTTCTGCTTTTAAATAAACTCCACTAGGAGTTATAGAGGAACCGCAGGGCACTGGGTGTGATGCCATTGAAGCTTGGGACTTAGCAAGAGAAAGCTGAGGTATTATTTTAACAGCATAATCCTGAGAGACATTAGGCTCAAAAATGTTACCTTTATTTTGCAAGGTTTTCTTGACACATGAAGAAGAAAATTGCATAGGAGCTGCAATTTGTGCATCTAAACATAATAAGCATGAATTCATGAGAGCAGGCTCATGCTCCATATCATACATGTTGTGAAACAGTAAATAAACTTGTACAGATAAGTTTCAAAGATTTTAATATTCAATTAAAATAAGCCAAGGAAAAAATACACTTTAAATTTTATCCCAAATTAGGATCGATCCCCAGCTAAAATTATGTGTGAAAAGTTAAGAAAAAACATTTATTAAACATCAAATAAACTTCTAAAATTCCCCTCAGGCAACCCCACACCTCAATTATTGAGATGCCTTACCGCTACCAATTAAGACCGGATCACCCAGAAATGGAGATTTTAATATTCAATTAAAATAAGCCAAGGAAAAAATACACTTTAAATTTTATCCCAAATTAGGATCGATCCCCAGCTAAAATTATGTGTGAAAAGTTAAGAAAAAACATTTATTAAACATCAAATAAACTTCTAAAATTCCCCTCAGGCAACCCCACACCTCAATTATTGAGATGCCTTACCGCTACCAATTAAGACCGGATCACCCAGAAATGGAGAAAAAAACAACTTTTTCTTCAGAAACGTTATGAAGTAAAGATGGTCATGTGACCGCAACTGCCGTTATGTTGTCTGACTTTAAAATTACTGCTGCGACACAGAGAGGCACTACTTCCTGGTACACTGAGTACTAGAAATAACCGTTTTTTCAAACCTGACAGTTTAAAATGTTGCATTGTTTTATTTTAAAGCAAAGGGGAAATGAATAAGCTGCTGAAATAGAAAATGCAGCCTTACTTTCAGTTTAAACTTGTATTGTTTTATCAAGTAAATGTGTCAGAAAATAAAGCCTAATAAAAACATTTTACCCTTTCTTTTTAAAAGAGTTTAAATGTTAGTCGCACACATGCTACAGTGCCTGCTTCATGCCCCAGCGTAACCCATACAACAGGATTATCTATGTCGCAAAAAAAGCAGTGCCTTAATATGTTAAGTGCATGGTCTCCCCAACTGAAAGAAAAAGCACTTACCTGCTCCGCTGTCCGGCATGTAGACAGTTACAAGGTATCAGAAGACACAGTTCTTCCCAGAGACCTTTGAAAAAGAAAGAATAGAGTAGCCAATTCCGGCTTTCTAAACTAGGGCAGCAATTGTTATGAAAACGCAGTGGCTCTTTACAAGTTCCAAACTGCTTTAAAGCCACCACTACCCGACTTCAAGGAATGACGTGGAATACAGCTATACCCCAAAACTTGCTTGTAGATTAAATCAAATTTTTCTTCAGACACCTAAACTTCACCTTCTCCATGCACCGAAGGCAAAGAGAATAACTGGGGGTTGTGGGTAAGGGAGTGATACTTAACAGTTTAACTGTGGTGCTGTTTGCCTCCTCCTACTGGCCAGGAGTGATATTCACAACAGTAATTACTCAAGCTGTGGACTCGCCATATCTTAGGAAAGAAAAGTCTGTAATCTGAGAATCTGTCTTGGGAAAAGATTTAGAATTCAGTTAACAGCCAGAAAAAGCTTCCTGGGCTTATTATAATCATAATTTATTTATATGGTGTCAACATATGTAGCAGTATGAGATTAGCTATACAATTCTATGCTATAATAAAAAAACTCTATATCATCCACAGTTCTGTTGGACTATTAACCTTGGTCCACATATTCAATGGTTATGTAGCTTCAATTAAGCCTTAAAATTACATGGACCCAGGACTTTGACAAAATAAGATCTAGTAACATTTCCCATCTAAGAGAATAGATAAAAAAAATGGCCTCATCCAGAATGACAGACACAAGAACATCTAAATGTGAACTCATCTATGATAGAAATGAGCCAAAGTTGACACATCTAGAAGCAACATGCCTCACAGAAGAGGTACAACACTATCAAAAGTGATGAGAATCCTTCTATGAAGAATACTAGTGTAAGAGTTTTGAGCACATTTCAGTTATAAACCACACACAGACATGGAACAGGAGTTATTAGTATTACCCCTTCTAGATAGACAACATCCTGTATTACCTGAGCTCCTATATGTCGGTAAGTGTGCAGTCCTATTAAAACATACTGAGGAAATACACTAAGCATTTACAGTCTGTCTAATCTAGGAAAAACATTTACTAAATGGAATGGGAAAATCACAGAAAGAAAATATATTGATAAAGACATCTCACTAGTTTTCACCTTTGATCTTTCGTCTTTCCTGAACACAGCTGGAGCAAAATCTTTTCTGGAGTGCGGCCCAGGAGCCGTATCATCGTTATGCTTAGGCTGAGTTTTTGCTGAGACACCAGATGACATCTTTGTGCTTAATGATGCTGGTTTTACCAAAGCTTTGCTGTTCTTCTCATTTTTATCCTTGATGTCTTTGGTGCTCTTTGCTTTTTTTGCCAAACCCAACTCCTGAACTTTGTGGTCATAATCCTTCCTGGTCATTTCATCCTATAGTAAAATATGTTACTATATTAAAAATACAAAATATGAACAGACACAAAAAATGTGGACTTCGCTCAAAGCTGAATAATAAGGGTCTTTTTTTTTAAATTTTAATTTATTTTTCCCCACAGAAATTCTCTTAACAAAATATAATCCTCTTCCTCTAGTTCCGAACCATTCACCTATAGAATGTCAGCTTTAGAGCTGCTCTGCTCTGTTTAAATCACACAATAACGGGATAACCATAGTACTTACCTGGATCTCAGAGCTGATCTCTGTAATCCAGGAATCTACATCTTTCCGAATTCGAATTTTCTCTGCTGTATCACTAAAAGAACATAAAATTCATGTTAACATTTTTACTCTTGACAGTCATAGAGGGTTGTAATGTCCCACTGGCAGATTGCAATATATATATACATACATACATACACCAACCATAGATTGCACCGCACCTCCACCTCAGAAAAATCGCAGGTACTTGAAAAGGTGAAAAGTAAAAAGGATTCCTTGAAAAAGTCAAGCCATTATTTGATGAAACAATCGATGGATTTGAGAGTGTAATGTCACGTTGTGGGCGGAGACAACCTTCTGAACTACAAAACCGTAATCATAGACATTGTTTATAATACACAGTCTTTACAATATACGGATGTTCTAGGTGTGGTTGTTCTCTGTAAATTCCTGTGATTTTAACACTGTTTAATAAATTGTTTTAACATTCATCTGAGTTCACTTCTATCGGCTCCTGCTGGAGTCTCCCATTGCTTTTATATCTAGAGCTTGATGTGAAGCTCTGTAGTATGTGAGTATACAACTTACATGTGAATTAACCCTGTAGTGGCTTCCGGAAGTGGGAGGAGCGGTGAGAGAGGCAGTGTGAGACGCGCGAAATCTGGCGTCCTGGAGGAGTGTGAGGTACCGCTCACCACCACCCACCTCGATCCTTTGGCCATAGGTGCAGAGCGAGACACGGCACCGGCTCTTAGCTGCTTAGTAATCGAGCAGCGGACATCGGGAGCCCCACACAGCCACCCAGGCCCAGTCGCTGGGGCCACAGCTTGTATATAGTAACTGGTTGAGGACGGTAAGAAGGAGGTTGTTCCTTTACGCTGAAGAAACCTAAAGCGACTAACTGTCAGAGGGACCCCAGGCTCTGAGTTGAAGGAGACACGCTGCTGCAGGCCGACAAAGTGTGGATACAGTGCTGAGTGGAGACGTAGCTGAGGTACTCCCAGGACCCCAAGGCGGCCGGTGGTGGGGTGAGGTGGGTTATGCTGCCCCACTCCTAAACGGGCTGCCCGGGATAGGAGTCACTCTATGCCGCAGCTAACCACCCCTATAACCAGCGCTGAGAGAAATCGAAGTCAGCATAAAGATACTGAGGCCTCGCAGAAACCCAGGTAGAGGAACAAGGAGGGAACAACAACAAAAAGAAAAGAGAAGAAAGTGCTTGCTTTCATCTACAAGTACCCCTGGGTCGCAAGTTACCAGCGTCCACCGTATCTGAATAAAGGGAAAGAATCTGACTCAAGAAAAGGACAGATAAGTACTCTCTGAATTTATTTATGTTGAAGATTTTTTGCTGTATATTCTAAAAGAAAGGGGGGTTTAAAAAAGACAGGGAGAGAGCAAGGAAGAAGAAGAAAGGGAAGGAAAAAGGAAAAAAAGAGAATTATTCCATAGAAAGTCAATAAGGAGCAAATTACTGGCTAGTTCCATTAGTGGACTTATGTGGCTAAAAACTTCTTATTTCTTTCTTTGTGGGCGAATGTCTCTCCCCCTAATAACGGCAGATTGAAGATCCTAGTACTATCCCATTTTTTTTGGAAAGGAAAAAAAAAAAAAAAAAGAAAAAGGAGAAGGGGAGAAAAAGAGAAATAGGAGGTCAAGACACTGTGGCTATTTCAGTATTGGGGACATTGGATGTGATTCATTTGACTGATGAGACAAAGACCATCGCTCTGGTGCCAAGTCATACGATGCATGTTTTTTTTTTGTTTTGTTTTTTACTCTGCTTCTCAAGTGAATGTCCCTGCTTTTCATGTGATTTAACTGACTGTTGAGATAAAGAACATTTCTCTGTTGCCAAGTTATATGAGGCATGATGCATTTTTTTTTTTTTTTTTTTTTTTCCTTCTGTATTTTTCTCTTTTGTGGGCTCAATGTATATACCGCAGTGATTAGGGATGCACTTTAAGGAAAGAGAAGGGAGAAGACAGGGTTAAAATCTTAACTCAGCTGGACTTTGTATGTGCCTATTCATTGTAACGATATAGGTTATTTAAAAGGTACTACAAGGGTAATGCTTTCTGGGTGAAAACAATCTATTACAGGGAGATAGAGAAGATTCTAGGGAAACTGAATAAAATCTGGTGTATACACTAAAAAGCCGAGCCGGTGGAAAATCAGTACTAAGTATGATAAAATAATCCTTAAAATTTAGTACAGGCAAAAGGAGACAGCCAAATTATAGATTGGGATAGTGCATGTGCATTAGCAAGGTGGGAAAAATATTTTTTGGTATAACTACAGTATTAGGTAGGAGGCTGAGACCCTCTATTTTTTTTTTCTCCGTTGTTTTCTTTTTGTAAATAAGTTGCTGAGATATGTAAACAAATTAGACTACAGAATTATCAAGAGCTCAAACTGTGGTCTTAACGGTTACATTAAGCCTATGATATATATATAGGCCTGTATAAAAACTGTGTTAAAGTTAAATAAGTTTTGATGAGTCTGTAAGAGAACAGTAGTACTGTTAGAATTAAGCTTGGTCTGATTCTGAGGCAGGGACATTGGAGTGAGGAATTTATCTTAGTAAGGTAATAAGAGAATCTGTATCTGTGTTGTTGGTTTTGTTTTTTTTTTTTTTTTTTGTTTTTTCTTCCCCTATCCTTCACGGCAATATTGAAGTAGAGACAACTCACGCCAGCTTACAATACTGGCATTAACACTGTAGAAATATATAATATTTGACACACCCCCGTTTTTTTTTTTTTTTTTTTTTTTTTTTTTTCGTTTTTCTTTTTCTCTTTATATTATTTAATCACGTCAATTCTCACTAGGTTCATATAGTTTTGTAAGTAGAGTTTTTCTGATTAATCACTAATAGGGGTATTCATCCCCCCTCCTCACAGTCCCACGTGTTTTTTTTTTTTTTTTTTTTTTTTTTTTGTCTCTCTCTCTCTTTCTTTTCTTCTCTCTTTCTTCTTTCTATATATATATAGTTTGTATGAATGATCTATGGACAGATTCTTAGTAACTACAAAAAATAGCTCAGGAAATATGCCACCTAAACAACCTAAAAAAACTCGCAACAGTATTGGTGCCCTTGATCTAGACTTAGCAGAGAAAAACCCAAGCATGAATCAAAATATCAATACTGAGAGTCTGGTAAAGCAAATTTCTGATATATTTATGCCACAGTTTGATAACATAAGAAAGGAGATTGTATCATTGTCTAACGAAGTTAAGCAGTTCTCCAATAGGATATCTGAAATGGAGAACAGAATCTCTGATATAGACGATATGCAATTTAGTCAACAAGCTACTCTTGACTCACAAGGTAAACTAATACAGAATATGCAAATGCGTATTAATGACCTTGAAGATAGGTCTAGAAGGAATAATTTAAAATTTGTAGGCATACCAGAAGTACAAGAATATGCAGATATTATGGATTTAATTTCTTCCGTAATACCTAAAGCACTGGGATTTCCCATAGATCAACTCCCGCTACCGGTTGAGAGAGCTCACAGGGTAGGGGTAAGTCAAAGGAAAGATAATTCCCAAGTGCTGAAGAGACCAATTATAGCAAGATTTTTAAATTTTCAGGACAAACATAAACTTATTACTCTTTACCGTAAAGCTATCCCATTTGAAATGCACAATAAACAGATCTTAATATTTCCGGATTTTTCTTCAGAGACGCTAAATAAAAGAAGAGAGATGGCACCCCTCTGTACTGAATTGATTGACTTAGGGATAAAAGCTACTATGATTTACCCTGCTAGACTTAAAATTTGGCAGAATTCTGAGATTGTCCTGATAGACAAAACAGAGGAAGCCAAACAGTTTATTAAGAATATTAGGCTTGCTAAGAGTCCTGTTGTATAAGAACATTATGGCAAGCAGGAAATATATAGGTTTACAAGCTGAAAGACGATATATGTTTGTTTGTAGGTATGTCTGGTGTTTTTTTTTTTTTTTTTTTTTCTTTCTCACTCTCTTCTTTCCCCTTTCCTCCTCCTCGGCTTCCCCCCTCACGTCCAATATATTTTTTAAACTATTAATGTTTAGTACGGCTTTATTAAAAAATGTTAAAGAAACAAGTAGAAAAAAACAATTAAAATTCTATCCTGGAATGTGGGGGGAATCAATTCACCCATAAAGAGGAAAAGAATAGTATATCAGCTGAAGAAATCCGCCCCTGATATAACACTAGTACAAGAGACACATCTGAATCAAATAGAATCAGCCAAATTAAGAATGGGATGGATTGGTGAGGTAGTAGCAGCCCCGGCGGTTGGTAAAAAAAGAGGAGTAGCCTGCCTTTTTAATAAAAATTTAGACTATCAGATTAAATCTCAGATAATAGATAAGGAAGGCAGGTTTTTAATTCTAAACTTATATATCCAAGAACGAAGGTTCACTATTTGTAATATCTACGCTCCAAACGAGCACTCGCCACTGTTTTGGAAGAACCTCTTCGCCAAACTTTTGGATTTTATAGATTCAGAGTTAATAATTGGAGGGGATTTTAATAGTGTAATTAACCCATATCTGGATCGCTATAAACATACACAGGTAAATAGATATCGAAGGGAAGCTGAAGGCTTAAATAAATTCGTCAAAAATCTGAAACTGAGGGATGTTTGGAGGTTACAGCACCCAGATGAGAGGGCATATACCTGTGAATCAAAATCACACAAAAAATTTTCAAGAATTGATATGTTTTTAATTAGTGAATCGCTTTTAGGCGCTGAGATTAGGACAGACATTGCTAATATTGTGATCTCGGATCACGCTATTATCTCTTTAGTATTAGGCCAGTATAAGACTGAACAGAGTAAAAAGTTGGGGTTTTTCTTTCCCTCATTCTTAGTATCTAATATTAAATTTAGAAATTGGATGCAAGCTAAATGGAGAGAGTTTCTCTATTTCAATAAAAATTATCTATCAAAGATAGAAACTTTCTGGGAGACCTCAAAAGCCTTTTTCAGAGGACAGATCAAGTCATATATGATAGCAAGAAAGAAAGCTATAGGCAAGAGGGAGATTCAACTAGCTAATCAGTTAAAAAACAAGTATGCAAAATATCTAGAAAATCCCAGTAAGTTAAACTGGTCTAATTATCAAAATGCGAAGTTAGAGAGAGAAACTTTTTTAAACCAACAGATATCAAAATCTGAGGTTAATAACTACTTAAGATTCAAGAGATTTTCACCTAAACTAGCCAAAGCAATGGCCAATCTAGTAAAAAGCAAGAAAAGAAATAATTTTATTGGAGCCATTAAGGTTAAAGACCGGAGATATATCTCTCCGAAAGAAATTTTATCACAGTTTCATAATTATTTTCAAACAATATATGCGCCTGATAAAATTGACCTTGAAGCAAAAAACAATTTTTGGAAAAAGATTATTACTCCAAGGATCAGTGCAGAGCAGCTTGAAGTATTGAATAAAGAGATAACGGAGGAGGAAATAGCTTTGGCAATAAAGAAAGCTGCCAATGGCAAAGCTCCAGGCCCAGATCTAATTCCAGCAGAATTTTATAAAATATTGGAGGAGGATGTCGTCTGCATTTTGGGGAGATTATTTAAAAGTTATTTTGTAGAAAATGTTAAACCCTCTAGGTATTTCTCAGCGGCGAATGTAACATTAATACATAAAAAGGACAAGGACGTGGAATGTATGGACTCTTATCGTCCAATTTCCCTATTGAACTCCGATTACAAACTTATGGCCAGTATTTTGGCAAACAGACTTAAAAGCATCATAGGAGATATTATACACACAGACCAAACTGGATTTATGCCAGGTAGGACTTCTCAGAAAAATATCAGAACCGCCATGTTTTTAATAGAGCAGGCATTAACTGGAAAGAGTAAAAAGGGAAAACAAGACTCAGACTTTGCCCTGCTGACAGTCGATGCCCATAAGGCCTTTGATAGTATTACCTGGGATCACTTATTCTCAGCATTGAACAGTTTTGGGATAAGGGGAAATTTTTCAAACTTTATCAAATTAATCTATCAGGATCCTATCTCTTACATATTAGTTAATGGCTTGAGTTCTCCAGGGGTGACACTCCAGAAAGGAACAAGACAAGGGTGCCCATTGTCACCATTACTTTTTAATATCTCACTAGAACCCCTGGCAATTAGATGTAGGAATAGTTTAGAAGGGGTCGTATCAGGGGATAAAAGATATGTTCTGTCTCTATATGCGGACGACATCCTCTTCTATATCTGTAATTCCAGAATAAATATACCACTGATAACTAGAATAATCGATGAATTTAGTAAATTCTCAGGATACAAAATCAATTTAAAGAAATCCGAGATCATGTGGATTATTAAAAAAAGAAATAGTTTGCTTGATAATCCATTTAAACTTGCAGAAGGGAAGGTTAAATATCTAGGGATTATCTTATCAAAGAATTTAGACGATTGGTACAGCTTAAATTATACACCTATCTGGTTGAAATGCAGTGATTCCTTAAAAACTTGGGCTAAACTCCCACTCTCTCTATCAGCAAAAATATTACTGATTAAAATGATGCTGTTCCCAAAAATTCTATTCCTCATGCAAAATATACCAGTATTTATTCGAGCTAAAGATATTCAAAAATTTAATTCTGAATGTTCAAAGTTTTTTTGGGGTAAGGGGAAGCCACGGATAGGACTTAAAAATCTGGCTCATCTGACAACTGATGCCGGATTTGCCCTCCCTAATCTAAAAATATATAACTTGGTCTGTTTGGCAAAAATAGCGCTAGACTGGTTATCAGGGGCAGAGTATGTAACTAATTACCAAAATGAGGAAAAGGCGATAGCCCCCCTCTCCTTGAAAGCTGTATTACATTATCCAGTTTCTAGACCAATGGAAAAAGCTAAGTACAAGTACACAATTCAAAACATTACTGTGGCATGGAAAAAAATATGCCAATTGCTTCAAGTAAACTTTAAAATATCACAGTATTTACCTATTAGGGGGAATCCCGACTTTATAAGTGGAATGGAATCAAGTGTATTTAGTGAGTGGAACAGCAAAGGACTAGTATGGATCATTCAGTTAATTGATTACCAAACAATGACTGTTAAACCCTTTGAAATTCTCGCCAAAGAATTTAAGTTGGAAAAAAGGCAATTCTATGCGTACCTACAGGTACGACATTTTATTAATAGCAATAACTTAACAGCGGAAAGCCTAAATAATGTGAAAGACATAGACACATTTATTAGAATTTATAGTGCAGGGATTCATTCCATTTCTTATATGTATAGAACTATTATGTCTTTACAGGCTAAAGCCAAAATTAGAATACTCCATGCGAAGTGGTGCGAAGATGTCAGGGAGATCAATTTAGATCGTTTTAGGAAAAGTTTAGTCCTGATAACAGACTTCTCCCGAGAGATCTCATTCAGAGAATCCCATATTAAACTACTAAACAGAGCATACCTGACTCCTCGATCGATGTCAAGATGGAAGAATGCGCAAATTATTAAATGTACAAGATGTAGTGCCCTAGATACCGATTTGATACATGCTTTTTTTTCTTGTCCTAAGATAAATAATTTTTGGTGTAAGGTAGAATATTGGCTAAACAAATATATACCGGTCAAATTAAAGTTAAGCCCAGAATTAGTAATATTTCTTGCACAGCAGACAGAAATTTACAATAAACAACTAATTAATACAGCTATCTTGGTAGCAAGACAACTAATTCTCAGAAATTGGAAAGCAAAGAACGCACCTAGTATAGCTATATTCGCAAAGGAAATGCTACTCCAAATGACACTAGACTTTAAAGGCCAAGCAATCCTTATGGAGAGTAAAATAAACTCATTGATGGAAAAGTGGGAAAAGTTTTTATTATCCCAGTCATGTGACGTACAAAGACAAATAATCGCTCCACTTCGGGATTCACAAGCATTTCAACAGTTAACTTTGCTAAATAAATATCAACACCTGGCAACATGATTATGTATAAAGAGAACTGTGAATAATTCGTGAGGAGGGAAGTGGGGGAGAGGAGTTGGCTTTAACTATAAATTATTTTTTTTTATATTTTTTTTTATTTATTTTTTTCTCCCGCCCTTTTGTTTTATTATGTTTTGTTTAGTTTTGTGTTGTTTTGTGTCTTTTTTATTATTTATATTTGTATATCTGTATCGGTTGTAATTAGAATATATTTTAAAGGAAATTAGGAGGAAAGGAAAAAGAGAAAAAGACCAAAAGTAAGATACACGATTTGAGGAAGATGATAGACAAGGCTGTTATCCCCGTAATATTAAATTTTCTGCAAGAAGGGTCTCCTTTGTAATAGCAGAGTATTAGAGGGCCACCTGAATGATTGAGGAGGTTGAGTTTAAGTTATAGGCAAATAATATATTTGAATACAGGAGGCTGACTCATAAGTGAAGATCTAATTTATATGAATTAATACCTTATTATTGCAAATTCAAAATAAGCACCCTGCGAGGTGAAATATGAGCCTAAAATGTTGGTTTTCTTTATGTTATGGTTTACCCTGCGAGGTGAAAGATAAGCCGATTTGTAAGGCATGTATTTCTGCTTTTGGTTAATAAATAAAAATATTTTGGAAAAAAAAAAGAATTAACCCTGTAGTCTCACAGGACTTCACTATTGGCAGCAGTCATCTGTTTTATTTGAGGTTAAACGGAGATATATATAAAACAGCGCTTGGACTTAAAATACTTTTGCCTCTCTCTGTAAACCCCCTTCCTGGTCACGAATTTGAAATGATTTGTAGTTGAGAGTGGCGCTACTAAAAGCTAAAAAGTATTAAAAACTATGAGAGGAAATATTTGTGAAATATATGTGTTACCTACCAAATATTTTATGTATATATTTTACCCAAAAAAAAGCCCGGAACGCGGGTGAAACGAGTAGAAAACTGTGATAAAAAGTTGTATTGCAAGGAATCCCTTTGCCAACCCAGACTGCGGAACCCATTCCAAAAGGTATACCATCATACTGGTCGGAGCTAAAGAAACCAGTCACCTGTCTGTAACCTGCGTACAAAGAGTACTAAGTGCAGGAAGATTAACGGACCTCATACAGATCTACACCTGCGTACACCTGAGTACTAAGAGCAGGTAAAGAAGCCATCGGTTTATAGGAGAGCTTGCGCAAGCTGAAGAAAACCAAATCGCTGCATCGCTACGTTTACCCAAACTTAAAAGACCGGTAAGCCTAGAGACTTCAAACACATTCAAAAAGAGGTAAGACCACCTATGAAGCGGGGTTAACACATGAAGGAGGAGGTAAGACCACTTATATAGCGGCTCAGATATACCTCATAAAGTCATATACCTCATAAAGTGCCATTTAAGTTTACTGCAAATAATACACAAGCAAGATTGTCGCCCTGCTAAACATACTGGATTTTTAACATCTATTTGGGAACTCTGCCACTCTATTCATTTGAGCTTTGATATTTTATCAATTGAACTTGGATACTATATGAACTGTTTGAAACAATTGTGTTATTAAGAGAATCTTTCCAACAAATTAAACAAATCCTTTTGTTTCAATATACAGACCACACCTCTAAGTAATATTTGTGGACATCGTTACTTTACTAGGAAAGACTCAAAATTATCTGGGCTCTCTCATTTATATTTTATCATATCAATATCTGTTTTTACTTTGTGAGTCATTAATGAAATATTTTATTTATATAGATATACAGCTGTGTATTTTATATGTTTTAGTTTTTTCTCAGCATACGATTGTAATATAATAAAAACTTTTGATTGTACTAAAATGCTTATGAAATTTATGTGAATAGAACAGATGTATTCTTCCTAAATTCATAATCTAGTAAAGGTATACTTATTTATATGGAAATTTAATTTTCTATTTGATTTGGGTAAAATATATACATAAAATATTTGGTAGGTAACACATATATTTCCTCTCATAGTTTTTAATACTTTTTAGCTTTTAGTAGCGCCACTCTCAACTACAAATTATTTGAGGTTAACACTTGGAGTTCAACTGCAGCATTTTTCTCCACTGAGAAGTAATCCCTGGGATCACTAATGCACATTTGGAGTTATGACTTAATCTACGATTATTTTAGACATATCCTTTTTGCACTATCACATTGTACTTGTGTTTTAGAACAGAAAAACCAAACCAAAAAACACAGGCAGAGAAGATTGTGATAGTCATTTTTGATCATTTCATTTTTTTTTAAATGCACTAATTAAAAAGTTTGGATTTCAGCATAAAGCTTGAAATATATGAATGAATATATATATATATACACACACACACACACATATATATACACACATACATACATATATATATATATATATACACATACACACACATACATACATACATACATACATATATATATACATATACAGGTACCACGTCAAGGTCCCTCTCAAAAACCTGGGACCCTAAAACAGCCACACAATGCAAGCTCTCAATCCAAGGGTGCACAGGCTTATGTAATCACCCCAGACATATACAAAACACGGAAGGGGACTGCACTCTCAGACCGGACTGGCAGTTAACCCCAGACAGGTTCTTGCACCCAGACCTGTCTGAGGTTAACTGCCTGTGACTCTGGGGACAGCACAGCTTCCTGTGAGTGCCAGTGAGCACCCAGGGCTGAGCATGTTGCAGGATCATGGGATGTGTACCCAGTCCGGTCTGAGAGTGCAGTCCCCTTCCGTGTTTTGTATATGTCTAGGGTAATTACATAAGCCTGTGCACCCTTTACTTGTTCCCAGTTTGTTGGATTGAGAGCTTGCATTGTGTGGCTGTTTTAGGGTCCCAGGTTTTTGGAAGGGACCTTGACGTGGTACCTGGGCTTGTCCCATTTGGCCAAATGCGGTAACTAACCCTTCCATTTTTGCTTTTAATCTTAGCTGAGTGCTGGACTTTCTCTGTGTGTTGTATTAATTTGTTTTGTAATTTTCCCTATGGTTCTTGCACCCAGACCTGTGTGGGGTTAACTGCCTGTGACTCTGGGGACAGCACAGCTTCCTGTGAGTGCCAGTGGCACCCAGGGCTGAGCATGTGGCAGGGTCATGGGATGTGCACCCGGTCCGGTCTGAGAGTGCAGTCTCCTTCCGTGTATATATATATATATATATATATATATATATATATATATAGTAAAGCAAAAAATTGAACTCACAGGACTTCTATTTGAAATAACAAAGTTACTTTAATGAAACGTTTTAGGGTATGTACTACCCTTCATGTTGCTGATGAAGGGTAGTACATACCCGAAAATGTTTAATTAAACTAACTTTGTTATTTAAAATAGAAGTCCTGTAAATGCAATTTTTTGCTTTACTATTGCTCCTTGCTTTTGCACCCAGGCAGTTGACAATGGGTGGGTCAACCTGCAGAGTGGATATATATATATATATATATATATATATACATACACACACACACACACACATAAATAAGTGTGTGTGTGCGTATATATATATATATATATATATATATATATATATATATATATATATATATATATATATATATAAAATGTGTGTGTACATATATTTGTTTACATACACAAACATATATATATATATATATATATATATATATATATATATACACATACATATATATATACACACACACACACACACATATATATACACACACACACACACACATATACATAAACATACATATACACAAACATACACATATATATATATATATATATATATATATATATATATATATACACATACATACATACATACACACACACACACACACACACGCACACACACACAAACATACATACACAAAGATATAAGCAAACACATTTTTGCATGTCACTGTATATGACCAGATACTGACGCTACCTGTTGGTTGTCAGGGCACTGATAAGAGTGTACATGGAAGCACCATCTTTGCCTCGGATTATTGACTCCAAGTTGTCTTCAAGGACCTTCTTGTTATTTTGCACTTCCTTTAAAATACGTTCTGCGTCTTCAAACATTGATTTCTGAGGCTTTACATTACCAAGTAAAGAATGCTGAGGCTTGTGCAGGACGCTGGAAAGATAGGAAGTGCCAAGCGGCTCCCAGTGCTACTCAGCAAAGACGACAAAGAGCAGCAGATAAATAGATCAAACAATAGAGGTTATAAACAAAAGGTATCTACATGCGAAATTCTGCCAAGGAGCATATTACTATATTTATATTGAGAAGCCAAAGTCAGCTCACTGGTTTGTTCAAGTTTTAGTAAACACAGAGCCGAAGAAGGTAAATTGTGCATTTAGACTCTAAATTTTAGAGGTTTCAGATACATCTGATTGTGAAAGAAGACACAGCCGCTCGTGACGTTCGGCTATTTTCAGAGCCAAATGTATTCTTGTGAATCTGCAACACACTAGGATCTGAATTTGCACATATCCTAGTGTGTTGCAGTTTCAAAAGAATAAAGTCATTTCTGAAACAAGCCGAACAGCACGAGCAGCTGCCTTCTTCTGCATATGGAGGTATACAAAACCACTGAATGCACACATCTAGAATTCAGACATATTTGCCTATAATCTTGCTGGGCTCTCTACGGTTTGTAAATCATTTCTATGAACTAATTTACTGATTTAACAGCTGCATTTGGGAGCTCAGTAGTTTGCAGAAATGTGTTGTACCCAAACATATAGAATGAATATAGAGCGATTTAGGTGAATGTTTAAGATTGCAATGCTTTAATGCAATCAGATACAGTTCCCCCATCAGATATACCTTTGATGGGCAAAAATATAAATCAGATTTATCTTTGTTCATTTCCCTAAGCAAAAGGGTTAAACACACAGGTAAAGTCTTACTTGGAAACCGCAAGAATTAGGGTTCCCCTGCATGAGAGTGCATTGCAGCACTACAGTAAGGTGTGGATGATGCAGTTTGTTTCAATTTTGTTGTTGATGTGTTATTTTATTGTATTAAATGTCCCCAGCACCAAGTAGGCCAAAATAGTATGAGTGGAGGGGAGACCTTTAGGCTGTAGCACCAATGCTATGGGCTTTGTGTGCGTATTTATAATCAGTCTGTAACCTCTATAATTACATAATAATAAAATACTATACTTAGCTATATATATTGTGTAAGTGGCTAAAAACTTATGCCCTGTCCCTAATCACAATGAGTGAGCGAACGAGGAAGTAGCTATCAATCACAGGGCGCGTTCTGCGCTAAAGCTGTAATGCTACTGGCTCCTGAGTAAGACTTAAGCTATGTGTTTAACGCCTTTTACATAACTTACAAATTTAGAGCATGCCATGTTTAATTTGGTTCATAAAACAAATGTCTAGAAATAGGGGTAAATGAAATATAAACCTCCCTGGCTTTATTACTTCATGAGCAATAACAGCCGTGTAAAACAACAAGGCATCTGCTTACCTTAAACTCATTCCCTGGGGGTTTCCACTCTTTTGCTTCCTATAACAAGAGAATGTGTAAAAGGATGTTAAACCGTTCTGGTACACACCTCTCTGTGAGATCTGATACTGTACGGCTTACAATGCCATATTTTATAAGCGCTGTTCAGCCACTGATTGTGCCAATAAAAACAAAAAATCAACACCTACTCATAGGCAGAGATCCAAACGCTTCTAAAATATATAAAGTTACTTTTCAGTTATAAGAAATGTAAAACCCAATCTCCCAGTAGACTTTGCTAATGACCATTAAAACTAGCTTAGAAAATGATTATGCCCAGGTTATCAAATGCATATGATAAAAGGGATATTAAACGGACATTGTACTGAATTTTCTCTCCTTTAATGTGTCCTCAATTATCTATTTACTTTGTAATTACAACAAAACATTATCATATCAAGTTTAAAAATATTCTGAATAAATTTCCACCTTGTTTGCAGCAACTGTTTTTCAATAACTAAACTCCTCCCACTGCGTGCCTTGTATGGAGCAGCCAATGTTACTAATTACTGCCACCTTATTAGGAAAAACATAATTTATGTAAGAACTTACCTGATAAATTCATTTCTTTCATATTAACAAGAGTCCATGAGCTAGTGACGTATGGGATATACATTCCTACCAGGAGGGGCAAAGTTTCCCAAACCTCAAAATGCCTATAAATACACCCCTCACCACACCCACAAATCAGTTTAACGAATAGCCAAGAAGTGGGGTGATAAGAAAAAAAGTGCGAAGCATATAAAATAAGGAATTGGAATAATTGTGCTTTATACAAAAAAATCATAACCACCACAAAAAAGGGTGGGCCTCATGGACTCTTGTTAATATGAAAGAAATGAATTTATCAGGTAAGTTCTTACATAAATTATGTTTTCTTTCATGTAATTAACAAGAGTCCATGAGCTAGTGACGTATGGGATAATGACTACCCAAGATGTGGATCTTTCCACACAAGAGTCACTAGAGAGGGAGGGATAAAATAAAGACAGCCAATTCCTGCTGAAAATAATCCACACCCAAAATAAAGTTTAACAAAAAACATAAGCAGAAGATTCAAACTGAAATCGCTGCCTGAAGAACTGTTCTACCAAAAACTGCTTCAGAAGAAGAAAAGACATCAAAATGGTAGAATTTAGAAAAAGTATGCAAAGAGGACCAAGTTGCTGCTTTGCAGATCTGGTCAACCGAAGCTTCATTCCTAAACGCCCAGGAAGTAGATACTGACCTAGTAGAATGAGCTGTAATTCTCTGAGGCGGAATTTTACCCGACTCAACATAGGCAAGATGAATTAAAGATTTCAACCAAGATGCCAAAGAAATGGCAGAAGCTTTCTGGCCTTTCCTAGAACCGGAAAAGATAACAAATAGACTAGAAGTCTTACGGAAAGATTTCGTAGCTTCAACATAATATTTCAAAGCTCTAACAACATCCAAAGAATGCAATGATTTCTCCTTAGAATTCTTAGGATTAGGACATAATGAAGGAACCACAATTTCTCTACTAATGTTGTTGGAATTCACAACTTTAGGTAAAAATTCAAAAGAAGTTCGCAACACCGCCTTATCCTGATGAAAAATCAGAAAAGGAGACTCACACGAAAGAGCAGAAAATTCAGAAACTCTTCTAGCAGAAGAGATGGCCAAAAGGAACAAAACTTTCCAAGAAAGTAATTTAATGTCCAATGAATGCATAGGTTCAAACGGAGGAGCTTGAAGAGCTCCCAGAACCAAATTCAAACTCCAAGGAGGAGAAATTGACTTAATGACAGGCTTTATACGAACCAAAGCTTGTACAAAACAATGAATATCAGGAAGAATAGCAACCTTTCTGTTGAAAAAGAACAGAAAGAGCAGAGATTTGACCTTTCAAGGAACTTGCGGACAAACCCTTATCTAAACCATCCTGAAGAAATTGTAATATTCTCGGTATTCTAAAAAAATGCCAAGAAAAATGATGAGAAAGACACCAAGAAATATAAGTCTTCCAGACTCTATAATATATCTCTCTGGATACAGATTTACGAGCCTGTAACATAGTATTAATCACAGAGTCAGAGAAACCTCTTTGACCAAGAATCAAGCGTTCAATCTCCATACCTTTAAATTTAAGGATTTCAGATCCTGATGGAAAAAAGGACCTTGAGACAAAAGGTCTGGTCTTAACGGAAGAGTACACGGTTGGCAAAAGGCCATCCGGACAAGATCCTCATACCAAAACCTGTGAGGCCATGCCGGAGCTACCAGCAGAACAAACGAGCATTCCTTCAGAATCTTGGAGATTACTCTTGGAAGAAGAACTAGAGGCGGAAAGATATAGGCAGGATGATACTTCCAAGGAAGTGAAAATGCATCCACTGCCTCCGCCTGAGGATCCCGGGATCTGGACAGATACCTGGGAAGTTTCTTGTTTAGATGAGAAGCCATCAGATCTATTTCTGGAAGTTCCCACATTTGAACAATCTGAAGAAATACCTCTGGGTGAAGAGACTATTCGCCCGGATGCAACGTTTGGCGACTGAGATAATCCGCTTTCCAATTGTCCATACCTGGGATATAAACCGCAGAGATTAGACAGGAGCTGGATTCCGCCCAAACCAAAATTCGAGATACTTCTTTCATAGCCAGAGGACTGTGAGTCCCTCCTTGATGATTGATGTATGCCACAGATGTGACATTGTCTTATCTGAAAACAAATGAACAACTCTCTCTTCGGAAGAGGCCAAGACTGAAGAGCTCTGAAAATTGCACGGAGTTCCAAAATATTGATCGGAAATCTCACCTCCTGAGATTCCCAAACCCCTTGTGCCGTCAGATACCCCCATACAGCTCCCCAACCTGTAAAACTAGCATCTGTTGAGATTATAGTCCAGGTTGGAAGAACAAAGAAGCCCCCTGAACTAAACGATGGTGATCTGTCCACCATGTCAGAGAGTGTCATAAAATCGGTTTAAAGATATTAATTGAGATATCTTTGAGTAATCCCTGCACCATTGGTTCAGCATACAGAGCTGAAGAGGTCGCATGTAAAAACGAGCAAAGGAGATCGCATCTGATGCGGCAGTCCTAAGACCCAACATTTCCATGCATAAGGCTACCAAAGGGAATGATTGTGACTGAAGGTTTTGACAAGCTGATATCAATGATAAACTTCTCTTGACTGACAAGGACAGAGTCATAGACACTGAATTTATCTAGAAACCTAAAAAGGTTACCCTTGTCTGAGGAATCAATGAACTGATTGGTAAATTGATCCTCCAACCATGAACTTGAAGAAACAACACAAGTCGATTCGTATGAGATTCTACGAAAATGAGAAGACTGAGCAAGTACCAAGATATCGTCCAAATAAGGAAATACCAACACTCTATTCTCTGAATAGAGAAAGAAGGGCACCGAGAACCTTTGAAAAAAATTCTTGGAACTGAGGCTAGGCCAAACGGTAGAGCCACAAAACTGGTAATGCTTGTCTAAAAAGAGAATCTCAGACACTAAAAGTAATCTGGATGAATCGGAATATGCAGATACACATCCTGTAAATCTATTGTAGACATATAATGCCCTTGCTAAACAAAAGGCAGGATAGTCCTACAGTAACCATCTTGAATGTTGGTATCCTAACATAACGATTCAATAATGATAGATCCAGAACTGGTCTGAAGGAATTGACCTTCTTTGGTACAATGAAGAGATAAAATAAAACCCCAGCCCCTGTTCCAGAACTGGAACTGGTATAAATACTCCAGCCAACTCTAGATCTGAAACACATTTCAGAAATGCTGAGCCTTGCTGTGTTAACTGGGACACGGGGAAGAAAAGAATCTCTTAGCAGGAGGCCTTAACTTGAAGCCAATTCTGTACCTTTCTGAAACAATGTTTCTGAAACCAGAGATTAAGAACGGAATTGATCCAAATTTCTTTGAAGAAAACGTAATCTGCCCCATACCGGCTGAGCTGGAATAAGGGCCGCACCTTCATAGGTACTTAGGAGCTGGCTATAGGTTTCTATAAAGCTCGGATATATTCCAAACTGGAAATAGTTTCCAAACTGATACCGCTCCTGAGGATGAAGGATCAGGCTTTTGTTCCTTGTTGTGAGGAAAGGAACGAAATGATTATTTACCCTGGAAAGAAAGGGAAAGCAAAGTTGACTTAGAAGACATGTCAGTATTCCAAGTTTAATCCATAAAGCTTTTCTAGCTAAAATAGCTAGAGACATATACCTGACATCAACTCTAATGATATCAAAAGATGGTATCACCAATAAAATTATTAGCATGTTATAAAATAATAATAATGCTATAAAATTATGATCTGTTACTTGTTGCGCTAAGGCTTCTAACCAAAAAGTTGAAGCTGCAGCAACATCCGCTAAAAATATAGCAGGTCTAAGAAGATTACCTGAACATAAGTAAGCTTTTCTTAGAAAGGATTCAATTTTCCTATCTAAAGGATCCTTAAATGAAGTACTATCTGCCATAGGAATAGTAGTACATTAGCAGGAGTAGAGACAGCCCCATAACCTTAGGGATTTTTGTCCCAAAAAACTCTAATCTGTCAGATGGCACAGGATATAAATTGCTTAAACGTCTAGAAGGAGTAAATAAATTACCCAAATTATTCCATTCCCTGGAAATTACTTCAGAAATAGCATCAGGGAGATAAAACACTTCTGGAATAACTACCTTATTTAAACGTTTACATTTAGTATCAAGAGGACCAGAATCCTCTATTTCTAATGCAAATAACACTTCTTTAAGTAAAGAACGAATAAATTCCATCTTGGACAAATACAAAGATTTATCAGCATCAAAATGATGATGTTCATTTAAAAATTCATCTGAAAAAAAGAGAAGTTTTAAAAGACTTTTATGTATACTAGAAGGAGAAATAACAGACATAGCCTTCTTAATGGATTTAAAATAAATAAAATCTCTTATGTTATCAGGAACACTCTGAAAATTAGATGTTGACGGAACAGCAACAGGTAATGTAACAGTACTAAAGGAAATTTTATCTGCATTAATAAGTTTGACATGACATGCAATACAAATAACAGCTGGAGAAACAGATACCAAAAGTTTATAACAGACTTAGCTTGGTAGCTCCAGCACTGTGCAGTGATTTTCCTGTAGTAACTTCTGACTCAGTTGCAACGTGGAACATCTTGCAATATGTAAAAGAAAAAAACAACATATAAAGCAAAATTGATCAAATTCCTTAAATGACAGTTTCAGGAATGGGAAAAAAATGCCAGTGAACAAGCTTCTAGCAACCAGAAGCAATAAATAATGAGACTTAAATAATGTGGAGACAAAAATGACGCCCAAATTTTTTAGCGCCAAAAAAAGACGCCCACATTATTTGGCGCCTAAATGCTTTTGGCGCCAAAAAT
This sequence comes from Bombina bombina, assembly GCF_027579735.1. Taxonomy (NCBI): domain Eukaryota; kingdom Metazoa; phylum Chordata; class Amphibia; order Anura; family Bombinatoridae; genus Bombina; species Bombina bombina. The sequence continues at coordinate 40,762,152 of NC_069499.1, read as the reverse complement.
GACGCCACATCCGGAACGCCAACATTTTTGGCGCAAAATAACGTCAAAGAATGACGCAACTTCCGGCGACACGTATGACGCCGGAAACGGAAATAGAGTTTTTGCGCCAAAAAAGTCCGCGCCAAAAATGACGCAATAAAATGAAGCATTTTCAGCCCCCGCGAGCCTAACAGCCCACAGGGAAAAAGTCAAATTTTAAGGTAAAATATGTTAAATTAAAATGCATTATCCCAAATATGAAACTGACTGTCTGGAAAATAAGGAAAGTTGAACATTCTGAGTCAAGGCAAATAAATGTTTGAATACATATATTTAGAACTTTATAAATAAAGTGCCCAACCATAGCTTGGAGTGTCACAGAAAATAAGACTTACTTACCCCAGGACACTCATCTACATGTTTGTAGAAAGCCAAACCAGTACTGAAACGAGAATCAGTAGAGGTAATGGTATATATAAGAGTATATCGTCGATCTGAAAAGGGAGGTAAGAGATGAATCTCTACGACCGATAACAGAGAACCTATGAAATAGACCCCGTAGAAGGAGATCACTGCATTCAAATAGGCAATACTCTCCTCACATCCCTCTGACATTCACTGCACGCTGAGAGGAAAACCGGGCTCCAACTTGCTGCGGAGCGCATATCAACGTAGAATCTAGCACAAACTTACTTCACCACCTCCATCGGAGGCAAAGTTTGTAAAACTGATTTGTGGGTGTGGTGAGGGGTGTATTTATAGGCATTTTGAGGTTTGGGAAACTTTGCCCCTCCTGGTAGGAATGTATATCCCATACGTCACTAGCTCATGGACTCTTGTTAATTACATGAAAGAAACCTGTATTATTTTGATGTATTTTATCACCTCTGTTGAGGCCATTTAAGGAAAAATATGTAGCAGGGATAGCCTTGTGAAGTCTGCAGTATGCACTTCCAATTCTCGGATTTGGAAACCCCACAATTTAAAAATATATGAAAAGGGGCAAAATAAATAATATAAAAGTATACTGCAATGTTTATTTGCAATGCTGCTCATAATTAAACATTTTATGCAAGAGGCCTGCAATGTAATGCGATGAAGTTGTAAGCAACAGACTCCTGCTACCCAGGGGGTCTCACCTGCAGTAGCCCCTTCATTTCCTGCTTTAGCTGGCCCAGATCACGCAAGACATCATTTGCTTTCTGTACGGCAGCAGCAGCTGGGGGATTTGCACTCTGAGGAAGACTTCTGGAAAAAGTTACTTCAGTTGGGCTGAAAAAAAAGAGAAAATAAATCTGAAATACCAACACCTGGAAACAAAGGGTCTTGAACATTCTGGGTCTAGAGATTATTTCATGACAAAGTAATATAGAAAATTAACAAATAAGAAGTTAACACAATCAGGCTGTAAAAATAAATAGATTTATACAATCCCATAAATACGCACGGTGCAGGGTTTGCAAAATGCCCTCATTTTAGTTCTCTTCTGAATACGTAAGTCAAGTGCAAGTAATCTATAGAAATAAATCTAAATCACGTGCATGGCCTTTATATTTGTCATTTGCACCTAGCTGCCCACACAATGTGACATGTAAAACAGGAACAACTGTACTATAGAGATGGTATTTCATGGCCTTCTCATTACGGTACATGTTCCAGCTGGAACGCAGGCAAAAGGCAATTTAAGTCCATTCTATAAACAGCGCGCAGCCCAGACAAATGCTACAATCTGTTAGAAATGCAAACATTTTTCCTCTATTTGTGATTCTGGATGGAGGCCAAATGCTCAAATATCTCACTGGCTCACTCATGTGGAATACATAGTAATATTCTGGTTGTCATGGATACTAGACTTGCATAATTAATTGGAATTTACTGCAATACAATGTTATATTTCTTGCTTATTTGTTTTTTTGACTGGTGGATAAAATCAATCTTAATTTTTTTTAGACAACATTTGTGTTTTTATCTCTGGTAAGAGAAGGTTTGTGTTCACTACTCACAGTTAAAGAGATATGAAAACCAAATATTTTATTTTGTGATTCAGAAAGAGCGTAAAGTTTTTAAAAAGTTTCCGATTTACTTCTATTATAAAATTAGCTTCATTCTCATGATATCCTTTAACATAGTAGATAAGATAGATAAGGTTGAAAAAAAGACTGAAGTCCATCAAGTTCAACCTATACAAATCTAAAATACTAACAAAAAGCTCCAGTTAAGCTTAAATAACCCCATTAAAATGTGACCCATTTAATACTAGCAATCATATCCATGAATTTTGTTTATATACAGAAATTTATCCAGACTATTTTTAAATGTATCTATGGTATTGGCATTCACTACCTCCTTTGTTAATGAGTTCCACAATTTTATTGCTCTTACAGTGAAAAAACGTTTTGTTTTTGTTAAAGAGATACCTAGCTTGGTGTATAGTAATCTACATGGCAGGAACTATTGCTACTACCATCTAGTACTCTTGCAAATGGATAACATTATTGCATAACTGCTGCCATATAGTGCTTCAGACATGCATGCTCCTGAGATTACGGCTCTACTTTTCAATAACAGATACCAAGAGAATGAAGAAAATTTGATAATAGAAGTAAATTAGAAAGTTGTTTAAACCTGAATTCGCTATCCGAAACATGAAAGAAAAAATGTGAGTTTCATATCCCTTTAATTTTCCTTAAAGGAAAATAATAATATATGCCAAATAACAAAATGTATGCTTACCTGATAAATTCTTTTCTTTCCTGGCATGGAGAGTCCACGAATCCATTCAATTACTAGTGGGAATTCAAGTCCTGGCCACCAGGAGGAGGCAAAGAACACCCCAGCAAAGCTTTAAAGGGACACTGAACCCAAATTTTTTCTTTCGTGATTCAGATAGAGCATGCAATTTTAAGCAACTTTCTAATTTACTCCTATTATCAAATTTTCTTCATTCTCTTGGTATCTTTATTTGAAATGCCGGAATGTAAGTTTAGATGCCGGCCCATTTTTGGTGAATAACCTGGGTTATTTTTGCCGATTGGTGGATAAATTCATCCACCAATAAAAAAGTGCTGTCCAGAGTACCGAACCAAAAGACGCTTGAATGCCTTCTTTTTCAAATAAAGATAGCAAGTGAACGAATAAAAATTGATAATAGGAGTAAATTAGAAACTTGCTTAAAAGTGCATGCTCTATCTGAATCACGAAAGAAAAAATTTGGGTAGCAACGAAGGACCAGTGGCCGCCTTGCAGAGCCACAGAAGCCCCGATTGTAAAGGCTTCTGGAAGAAGAGACAGTCCTACAGAATGGAGCCGAAATCCTCTCAGGGAGCTGACTGTCCATAGGGTAACCGAAAGATACTCCTCAACTAAAAATAAAGAGGAGAGCACGAAACAGACGACCCTTCCAAAAAGAAGGAAGGAATGCACAAAGAAGGAATCCTTAGAAAAAGGAATCCTAATCCAGAATAACAAATCGCCTTATCCGTGAGGAAAAAGGATAAGGGAATCACACTGTAGAGCTAGAAGCACCTAGGTGCCACTATCATTCCAAGACAATAAAATCACAGGATGTCTAGGCTCAAATTGAGTCTACTGCAAAACCTGAAGAACAAAAGCAAGACTCCAAAGGAGCAACAGGATTAACACCGTCCGGATTCTGACCAAGGACCAAACATCTGGAAAGTAGCCTATCTTTTATGAAAAAGAACAGAAAGGATAGAAAACTGACTGATGATGGCTCAGGTTTTAATAAAACTGCCACCACAGAAATAAAACTCCAAGCCTTCAGCTTGCTAGGCAGGGTAGTTATTCCTTAGGTCACTAGTCCCGTCGTGATCAGACACGCAACCTTCTGATCTTGAGTCAGCCTCGCTATTATTGCGCCACAAGGTCTGACTCACCTCCAAGGACTAACCAGGTCTGCCCCTCTTAGCTTCCGATATCAGATGAGATTGAGCACAATCAGGGTGGAATGGCCAAAGGGCCTAGCAAAGAAATGTATCCGATATGCATTTGATATGGGGGATTGTGTATATTTTGGGAGCTTGTAAACATTTTAAAAGATTATATTTCATGTATTATTGTCTAATATTTGGGGAGAGAGCACCGTGCACAGTTACCTTTGTGCCTTTTTATATAGGTTAGGAGATAAGAGATGACGTAAGCAGTGGCGCTGTACAAGGGTGAGACAGAGTGACAAAATATTCAGGATACATTGAATAGGGTCATAGGGTTCATGTATCATAACCGCAAATGCACCACTGACTACAGCTATATGAGAGAGTGCAAATGTTTTTGTATTTTACACTTGGTACCTAGAATACGTACAATATTATCATCTTTATTACCATCAGAGTCACATACATACTTAAATATGCACATGAAATCGCAAGGTTAAAATTGGGTCTAAATTCTACAGTTTGACGTTTGACTCTGCATACTGATCGTGCACAACCTAATCATACATAGTTTTATCCTGAACAAAAACATAAATTATGCTTACCTAATAATTTCCTTTTCTTCTGATGGAATGAGTCCACAGCTGCATTCATTACTTTTGGGAAATAAGAACCTGGCTACCAGGAGGAGGCAAAGACACCCCAGCCAAAGGCTTAAATACTCCTCCCACTCCCCTCATCCCCCAGTCATTCTGCCGAGGAACAAGGTACAATAGAAGAAATATCAGGGTGAAAGGTGCCAGAAGAATAATAAGGACGCCCCACATAAAATTACGGGTGGGGAGATGTGGACCTTTTCCATCAGAAGAAAAGGAAATTATTGCATAATTTATGTTTTTCTTCTTAAATGGAAAAAGTCTACAGCTGCATAAATTACTTTTGGGAAAACAATACCCAAGCTATATAGGACACTGAATGCCAAGACGGGAGGGTACAATAGGCAGCCCATACTGAGGGCACCAGGCCTGAACCTCTACCTAATAAAAAACCCCGCTTTGTCCGAAGCCGAGAACATTTTAAGAGGAAAAGCACCAATGACACTGACTCGCAGTTAATCCAGAAGCCAAACTAGAGACGGCAAACGGACTCGACTGAGCCAACACTCCTCCAGGAGACACCGTCGCCCAACAGACGGTCCTTCACTGCTCGCCCCCCACAAATGAAGGAGACACCAGCCGAAACCCCGCAAGGAGACAAGGCAAAGGAGAACCAAGGAAACCGAAAGGTCCCCTAATACAAAAAAGAACACCTCCAAGAGTGAGCCCAGCTCATAGAGACCCAAAGGGGACCAAACAGGGAAAGGAGGCCACACCTATACCAAGCAAATCCAGAGATAAGGCCGGGCACAGAGATAGAATAGAAGTCTCTCCAACATCCTGCAAGCACGGAATGCAATTGAAGAGGCAAAGTCCTCCCAGGGTCTGACCATAGAATACCAAAGCATTCGACCATGAAAAATTGTGTAATACACCCAGGTGAAAACCCCAAGTTTGAGAACACAGAGTCCATAACAGGACGACACAGAGGGTACTTGCGAGGAAGAAGAAGCAGTCAAGCAAGAAACAGACCGCAAAAGCAACCCCCAGACAGAGGGCACGCTCCAGGCAACCTAAGTCGCCAGACCTACACACAGGTCCCTAAAAAGGGGAACACAAAACCTCAATCAAGGCAACCCCCCCCGAGAAGGAGAGTATACCCTCAGAACACGAAGGAAGAGTAAACCCTCTTCTGAAATCAATGGAGCAAGTTGAAAGGAAAATCTATACCCTATCAGACTGAGCTAACAGGATAGACTCAACAAGCACACATCCAGAGGAGACTGCGACCCGAACGCAGCGCCTTAGACCGCTCGGCCATCCTGACCTGACCGCTCGGCCATCCTGACCCATACCCAGCTGGACCAACCCAGTCTCAGGGATCCAAGACAGCGGAACAAAAGAATCCCGAAACAGGTACAGGAACAAGTGTAAGGATAGCACAGCGATCCCCACAGAGTACAAGTACAACTCGCCTCTGAAAACATACAAAAAGGCCATAGACCTAAGGATCTATCAAATTAAAGGCCCAAAGGCCCAACAAGTCTGACTTGGAGCCAGCGAGACCCCAGGGGGAACCAATCCCACCTTTCCGCCTCCCATCCAGGAGAAGCCCCAAGCAAGGACTTCATCTCCATAGGAAGGAGAATATCCCCTAAAGAAAAGAGACGATGCCGGAAGGGCAACAACTGTCCTCAAGGCCCAAAGGCTAATGGGAAGATAAATTCCCAACACAGATGTCCTAGAAAAGGACCCCCCCACAAGTAGCTTGCCAAGCAGAGGCACAGCCAACCCATTAGCCTGCAGAGCAGGGAATCCACGGGAACACTGGCAAGCTGACCAGGGGAAATGCAACCCTAAGGTGCACCAGAAATTGGACATCCAGCGACAGCAGCTGGGTATGAACCAACAACCCTTGAGGCGCAAGCCACACTGCTAACCACTAAAAGACATGTGCTATTCTGTGGCAAAGAGTAAAAAATACTCTGAAAACCTGGCCAACCATGACCAGGTCAGGTAAATGGAGCAAGGACATAGCCCAAGGTCCCACTACCGTGGAACACCCCGACCAGCCCTGAGATCCAAGATTCCAAAACCACCCAAGACTGGGCCAGGAAAAAGGCCAACCGAAGCTTCAGAAACCGGAAGTCTCGGGGAGAAAAACAGGTCCGGGCACCTAATAGTTCAGGCAAACCTTACCCTAGAACTAAACATCCCAACTGGCCAAAAAGCCAGACACAAGGGATATGGATGCATATCTAGAGAATCCGGATAGTGAGAAGAACTCGAAAGCCCCGACCAAAGGAAGGAACCAACGCTCCAAGGAGCAAGGCTAGAAGTCATATGAAGATAATTCTCAGAGCCTCAGGACAACCAAGGGATAAATTAAGGTAAAAAAAAAAATCCTACTAGCAGGACTAGTTTCCCTACCACCTCCGCACAAGCAGAGGATGCAAAGAAGAAAAAGGCACTAAGCCTACCCAGCTCCGGAAAACCCCAAGCTAAACAAAGTCCCCGCAGGTAACAACCATCACCCAGAAACACAGATCCCTAAAAGGAGATCCAACTCACCCAGAGACAATCGAAGAAGACCCAAAGGTCTCTTATAACTAACTCAGACACACAGTACACGTCAAAGAGTAAGAGCTGCATCTAGATACACTCTAAACAGCTTACGCGTACACCTGCAAGGTGTCAAGGGCTGCAACTGGTTTCAAACTGCAAACCTTCCGAATGCTAAACAGCTATCCTGTACAAGCTGTTGGATCAAGCCCAAAAGGACAAATCCAGAGGCCTGAAAATGAAGGCCAAACCACTCAACTGTGGTAAGGGGCGTTAAGCCCTCCAACCCTCCACCACATGGAGGAGGAAAAACTCTAGGTTCTGATGAAATCAGATGTCAGCTAGACATATTACTGAAGGCTATAAGGACTGAGGATTGCCTCCCTGATCACCTGGATCTGTCTATTAGTGTTGCTGGGCCACTGTGAGTCCCCAGCCTGTACCATTTAGCACACTGGGTGCTGCAACCCTTGTGAGTATTACTTCAATACAAGACCTGTTATCCACCAGCAATTTTGCAATATTGCACTAGGAGGAGTTTTCCTCTTTGTCATTTGCTTCACAGAACCTGTAACACTTCTTCCATTGTCTGGAGTTCCTGCCTGTTTTGTTATCCACACTTGGATCAGTGTTGCTGGGCCACTGTGAGTCCCCAGCCTGCACCAATCAGCACACTGGGTGCTGCAACCCTTGCGATTATTATTTTAATACAAGAATTGCCGGTTGCTCTCTATATTGCAATATTGCACTAGGAGGCGCCCTCTTGTTTTGTGATTTATTCACAGATTGGAAGGACTGAAACAATCCTTCCCGCCTCACGGACCCACAGGTCCACTCGAATGCTTAGTTAAACATGAAAAATAATGATAACCTGAGCACTCAGTGCTTCTACTGAACCAGCCGAGCAGAACAGCCACAAGACCGAATGAACCCGACAGGACCAGCCTGCACCTAGGGTCCTAACCGGCAAGCTGCATAAATTCTCCCTCATAGGGGGAAAACCAGAAAACAGACATTTTTAACATAGGACTATCATGTCCAAAACAAATTCCGAAGAAGTAATAAAGAGTATCAATCCCAGAAGGTTCCCGAAGGAAATAAAAACAGATAAAAGACATCCCATCGGATATAAATAAAATAAGGCAACCCGGAGGTTAACGCTCAAAAAGACACAGGCCTACCCGCAGGATCAGCCAAACGGAGCCCTATCTCACAAAACTGAGAAAGATCTCAAACAAATGAGATTACCTCATCCCCACATATCTAATTCGGTGCACCATTCGAATTAGCAGACTGAAAATCCCCGTATCTGGTAACGATAGGGTCATTCAATAACTGAAAAACATGTCTGAGCAATACGGGAAGGCGCACAATCCTGTAACGAAAGGCACAACAGCTACACCCGCGGGGACCTGTAGAGGCCCTCCCCAAGGTGGAAGGCCCAGGACAATAGGGCACGAGCACATTCTCAAATAAACGTCTGGACTCTGCAGACGAACAATCGCCAACATTATGTGGAAGTGAAAATGTGCTGCAACCTCCGGGGGGGCAACACACCACCCTGCATGGAGGAATCAGAAACTGGGTTACCTGCATGTGTAGAAGTATGAATTGGTAGGGAACTTGCCTCTCGGAGGACAGGACCCCCAGAGGCGGATGGCTCAGCAGTCCCCTTGATTCCCCGAGCCAGAGGAACCAGGCACTCTGAAATGACATACGGAACAAAAACTGGTTGACATGTGTCAATGAGGCCAATCCGGATTTGTCACCGGACACAGAATCTGAAATCAGAATCCTCCGTAACTGAATCTGAAATTAGCACAGTCTCAGCATCAGAATCCTCCATAACTGGATAGAGGATATATAAATATGGACTAAAGTAGTAAAAACAAAAACGGCACCTTTGGCTGGGGCACTCATCACCTCCTATGACCAGACCCCTGCAGACTAAAAAATTTCCTTCGCCACATGGTCGGGAATGCGGAAATGGAAAACAGAACAAAACCACACCCAAACACAAGGTGAACAGTACGGTCCAAAAAAAGCATGCGCAACCAAAAGGCCGTGTCACTTTCAAAGGCCTCAACATTCCAAACCATGAGCCCATAAACATCACACATAAGCAGGTTGAATCAAATAACAAACATGATTATAAACCCCCCTGTTCAATAACCCCCCTCAGGAGACTCCAAGATACTACAAGAGACTCACTGAGACCCTTATGATAAGTTAGACCCGCAAGGTGGTAGCCTCTCGGGAAACATTCACATTACAGGACATTGATGAATAAAGCAAAATTAAACAATTTTACCAGAATCTACGCCGTGGAACAGGAACACAGCCTTTCAAGTGTGACTGATAGTAGAATCGCCTCCGCCATGGACTTGAGAGAAGAAAGCAGGCAGCGGAGCAAAGTTTAACAACGCCGATTGCTTGAGGAGCTGTTAATCTGAGTCGGGATGGTTTCGCAGGAAAGACTCTTTCTGCATCTCCGGACTAACTTTCATCCAAGCCCTCACTGAGTGACTGACAGGACTACTTAAAACTCCTGTCCCATGCCGAAGAGTACTACCCTCCATAAGAGACAAAAAACAAAAATTCTGACACTTCTCTGCCAACCTCCTGGGATGAAAGGCAAATAATGACTGGGGGATGAGGGGAGTGGGAGGAGTATTTAAGCCTTTGGCTGGGACGTCTTTGCCTCCTCCTGGTGGCCAGGTTCTTATTTCCCAAAAGTAATGAATGTAGCTGTGGACTCTTTCCATTTAAGAAGAAAAACAAGTATACTATTGAATCAGTAGCTTTTAGCATAAATAGCACCTAGGTTATCGGAAGCGTACAAACGCAACTAATGTGCCGTCTCCTTACCTGTCATTATGGGGACGTCTGTGAGAATTCATTTGAGGGGCTTCTGAACTGCTGGATCTATAGAATGATGATCCTTCGTGCCCAAGGATTTGTTCCAAAAACTTCCCTTTTCCTGAAGTCAAAAATAAAACACATTAAGGAGAGAACTATTAAAAGGTTAGACTGAGGGATTATCATTTTAATGTTTGTTCTGCCTACTAAAAGGTGTTTTTGACAGACAGTACAGCTTTAAAAATTAATTTCTACTTAATCACAACTGGATAACATTTTAGAAACCATTAATAAACCCCATGAAAAATATCTGCACATTTTTTAAAATTAAAAGGGACATTAAAGAAATACTATTATTATATTATTTTTTCTTTTAGATCCATAATATATATTAAATCATTATTTGCCAATATACAGCATAGATAAATGAAACTAAACCGTATGGTGGTAATTAAGAGGCAGAGTGCCAGCAGTATTGTTACTAGTGCCATAGGTTTCACAAAATTAGTGTATATGTAAGCACACAACACATTCACCCAGCAAAGGCCGAGATCACATACCAGCTTAAAACTTGAATGTAAGTTTGTAAAAAGCACTGAGATAATGTGGCAGTCTGCAGAGGCTTAGGTATAATGTAATCACAGAGGTAATAGGTATATTAATATAACTGAGGTAAGGAGCAGTCTACAGAGGCTTAGATACAAGGTAATCAGAGGTAAAAAGTATATTAATATAACTGAGATAAGGGGCAGTCTGCAGAGGCTTAGATACAAGGTAATCAGAGGTAAAAAGTATATTAATATAACTGAGATAAGGAGCAGTCTGCAGAGGCTTAGATACAAGGTAATCACAGAGGTAAAAAGTATATTAATATAACTGAGATAAGGGGCAGTCTGCAGAGGCTTAGGTACAAGGTAATCAGAGGTAAAAAGTATATTCATATAACTGAGATAAGGAGCAGTCTGCAGAGGCTTAGATACAAGGTAATCACAGAGGTAATAAGTATATTAATATAACTGAGGTAAGGAGCAGTCTGCAGAGGCTTAGGTACAAGGTAATCACAGAGGTAATAAGTATATTAATATAACTGAGGTAAGGAGCAGTCTGCAGAGGCTTAGGTACAAGGTAATCACAGAGGTAAAAAGTATATTAATATAACTGAGATAAAAGGCAGTCTGCAGAGGCTTAGATACAAGGTAATCAGAGGTAAAAAGTATATTATTATAACTGAAATAAGGAGCAGTCTGCAGAGGCTTAGGTACAAGGTAATCAGAGGTAAAAAGTATATTCATATAACTGAGATAAGGAGCAGTCTGCAGAGGCTTAGATACAAGGTAATCACAGAGGTAATAAGTATATTAATATAACTGAGGTAAGGAGCAGTCTGCAGAGGCTTAGGTACAAGGTAATCACAGAGGTAAAAAGTATATTAATATAACTGAGATAAAAGGCAGTCTGCTGAGGCTTAGATACAAGGTAATCAGAGGTAAAAAGTATATTATTATAACTGAAATAAGGAGAAGTCTGCAGAGGCTTAGGTACAAGGTAATCAGAGGTAAAAAACAGAATTTATGCTTACCTGATAAATTACTTTCTCCAACGGTGTGTCCGGTCCACGGCGTCTTCCTTACTTGTGGGAATATCTCTTCCCCAACAGGAAATGGCAAAGAGTCCCAGCAAAGCTGGCCATATAGTCCCTCCTAGGCTCCGCCCACCCCAGTCATTCGACCGACGGACAGGAGGAAAAAATAGGAGAAACCATAGGGTGTCGTGGTGACTGTAGTTAGAGAAAATAATTCATCGGACCTGATTAGAAAACCAGGGCGGGCCGTGGACCGGACACACCGTTGGAGAAAGTAATTTATCAGGTAAGCATAAATTCTGTTTTCTCCAACATTGGTGTGTCCGGTCCACGGCGTCATCCTTACTTGTGGGAACCAATACCAAAGCTTTAGGACACGGATGAAGGGAGGGAGCAAATCAGGTCACCTAAACGGAAGGCACCACGGTTTGCAAAACCTTTCTCCCAAAAATAGCCTCCGAAGAAGCAAAAGTATCAAATTTGTAAAATTTGGCAAAAGTGTGCAGTGAAGACCAAGTCGCTGCCTTACATAGCTGATCAACAGAAGCCTTGTTCTTGAAGGCCCATGTGGAAGCTACAGCCCTAGTGGAGTGAGCTGTGATTCTTTCAGGAGGCTGCCGTCCAGCAGTCTCATAAGCCAATCGGATGATGCTTTTAAGCCAAAAGGAAAGAGAGGTAGAAGTTGCTTTTTGACCTCTCCTTTTACCAGAATAGACGACAAACAGAGAAGAAGTTTGTCTGAACTCTTTTGTAGCTGCTAAGTAGAATTTTAGAGCACGGACTACATCTAAATTGTGTAGCAAACGTTCCTTCTTTGAAACTGGATTCGGACACAAAGAAGGTACAACTATCTCCTGATTAATATTTTTGTTGGAAACAACCTTTGGTAGAAAACCAGGCTTAGTACGCAGAACAACCTTATCTGAATGGAACACCAGATAGGGTGGAGTACACTGTAGAGCAGATAACTCAGAAACTCTTCTAGCAGAAGAAATAGCAACCAAAAACAAAACTTTCCAAGATAACAACTTAATATCTATGGAATGTAAAGGTTCAAACGGAACCCCTTGAAGAACTGAAAGAACTAGATTTAAACTCCAGGGAGAAGTCAAAGGTCTGTAAACAGGCTTGATCCTAACCAAAGCCTGAACAAATGCTTGAACATCTGGCACAACTGCCAGTCGTTTGTGTAGTAGGACAGATAAAGCAGAAATCTGTCCCTTTAGAGAACTCGCAGATAATCCTTTATCCAAACCTTCTTGTAGAAAGGAAAGAATCCTAGGAATCTTTATCTTATTCCATGGGAATCCCTTGGATTCACACCAGCAGATATATCTTTTCCATATTTTATGGTAAATCTTTCTAGTTACCGGTTTTCTGGCTTGAACCAGAGTATCTATCACGGAATCTGAAAACCCACGCTTTGATAGAATCAAGCGTTCAATCTCCAAGCCGTCAGCTGGAGGGAGACCAGATTTGGATGTTCGAATGGACCCTGAACAAGAAGGTCCTGTCTCAAAGGTAGCTTCCATGGTGGAACCGATGACATATTCACCAGGTCTGCATACCAAGTCCTGCGTGGCCACGCAGGAGCCATCAAGATCACCGAGGCCCTCTCCTGTTTGATCCTGGCTACCAGCCTGGGAATGAGAGGAAACAGTGGAAACACATAAGCTAGGTTGAAGGTCCAAGGCGCTACTAGTGCATCCACTAGAGTCGCCTTGGGATCCCTGGATCTGGACCCGTAGCAAGGAACCTTGAAGTTCTGACGAGACGCCATCAGATCCACATCTGGAATGCCCCATAGTTGCGTCAACTGGGCAAAGATCTCCGGGTGGAGTTCCCACTCCCCCAGATGGAATGTCTGACGACTCAAATAATCCGCTTCCCAGTTTTCCACACCTGGAATGTTGATCGCAGATAGGTGGCAGGAGTGATTCTCCGCCAATTGTATTATTTTGGTCACTTCTTTCATCGCCAGGGAACTCCTTGTTCCCCCCTGATGATTGAGATACTCAACAGTCGTCATGTTGTCTGATTGGAATCTTATGAATCTGGCCTTTGCTAGCTGAGGCCAAGCCCTGAGAGCATTGAATATCGCTCTTAGTTCCAGAATGTTTATCGGGAGAAGAGACTCTTCCCGAGACCACAGTCCCTGAGCTTTCAGGGATTCCCAGACCGCGCCCCAGCCCACTAGGCTGGCGTCGGTCGTGACGATGACCCACTCTGGACTGCGGAAGCTCATTCCCTGGGATAGGTGATCCTGGGTTAGCCACCAACGGAGTGAGTCTCTGGTCTTCTGATCTACTTGAATCACTGGAGACAAGTCTGTATAGTCCCCATTCCACTGTTTCAGCATGCACAGTTGTAATGGTCTTAGATGAATTCGCGCAAAAGGAACTATGTCCATTGCTGCAACCATCAATCCTACTACTTCCATGCACTGAGCTACGGAAGGACGAGGAATAGAATGAAGAACTTGACAAGCGTTTGGAAGTTTTGACTTTCTGACTTCTGTCAAGAAAATCCTCATTTCTAAGGAATCTATTATTGTTCCCAAGAAGGGAACTCTTGTCGACGGAGACAGGGAACTTTTTTCTATGTTCACCTTCCATCCGTGAGATCTGAGAAAGGCTAGAACGATGTCTGAGTGAGCCTTTGCCTTTGAAAGAGACGACGCTTGTACTAGAATGTCGTCCAAGTACGGTACTACTGCAATGCCCCTTGGTCTTAGAACCGCTAGAAGGGATCCGAGTACCTTTGTGAAAATCCTTGGAGCAGTGGCTAACCCGAATGGGAGGGCCACAAACTGGTAATGTTTGTCCAGAAAGGCGAACCTTAGGAACTGATGATGTTCTTTGTGGATAGGGATATGTAGATATGCATCCTTTAGATCCACGGTAGTCATAAATTGACCTTCCTGAATTGTGGGTAGAATCGTTCGAATGGTTTCCATCTTGAACGATGGTACTCTGAGAAATTTGTTTAGGATCTTTAAATCCAGGATTGGTCTGAAAGTTCCCTCTTTTTTGGGAACTACAAACAGATTTGAGTAAAATCCCATTCCTTGTTCCGCCGTTGGAACTGGGTGTATCACTCCCATCTTTAACAGGTCTTCTACACAATGTAAGAATGCCTGTCTCTTTATTTGGTTTGAGGATAAGAGAGACATGTGGAACCTTCCCCTTGGGGGTAGTTCCTTGAATTCCAGAAGATAACCCTGAGAAACTATTTCTAGCGTCCAGGGATCCTGAACATCTCTTGCCCAAGCCTGAGCAAAGAGAGAGAGTCTGCCCCCCACTAGATCCGGTCCCGGATCGGGGGCTACTCCTTCATGCTGTTTTGTTAGCAGCGGCAGGCTTCTTGGCCTGCTTACCCTTGTTCCAGCCTTGCATCGGTTTCCAGGCTGGTTTGGTTTGTGAGGTATTACCCTCTTGCTTAGAGGATGCAGAATTAGAGCCCGGTCCGTTCCTGAAATTACGAAAGGAACGAAAATTAGACTTATTCTTGGCTGTGAAAGGCCTATCTTGTGGGAGGGCGTGGCCCTTTCCCCCATTGATGTCTGAGATAATCTCTTTCAATTCTGGCCCAAAGAGAGTTTTACCCTTGAAGGGGATATTAAGCAATTTTGTCTTGGATGATACATCCGCTGACCAAGACTTTAGCCAAAGCACTCTGCGCGCCACAATTGCAAACCCTGAATTTTTCGCCGCTAATCTAGCTATTTGCAAAGCGGCATCTAAAATAAAAGAGTTAGCCAACTTAAGTGCGTGAACTCTGTCCATAACCTCCTCATATGGAGTCTCTCTACTGAGCGACTTTTCTAGTTCCTCGAACCAGAACCACGCTGCTGTAGTGACAGGAACAATGCACGAAATGGGTTGAAGAAGGTAACCTTGCTGTATAAAAATCTTTTT
The DNA here is from genome assembly GCF_027579735.1 of Bombina bombina. NCBI lineage: Eukaryota > Metazoa > Chordata > Amphibia > Anura > Bombinatoridae > Bombina > Bombina bombina. Next base: position 40,746,764 of record NC_069499.1, on the reverse strand, counting down.
AAGCAAACCCTCCAATTTTTTATCCATAGGATCTTTGAAAGCACAATTATCCTCGATAGGAATAGTAGTGCGCTTGTTTAGAGTAGAAACTGCCCCCTCGACCTTAGGGACTGTCTGCCATAAGTCCTTGTTGGGGTCGACCATAGAAAATAATTTCTTAAATATAGGAGGGGGAACGAAAAGGTATGCCGGACTTCTCCCATTCCTTATTCACTATGTCCGCCACCCGCTTGGGTATAGGAAAAGCGTCTGGGTGCACCGGAACCTCTAGGAACTTGTCCATCTTGCATAATTTTTCTGGAATGACCAGGTTGTCACAATCATCCAGAGTAGATAGCACCTCCTTAAGCAGTGCGCGGAGATGTTCTAATTTAAATTTAAATGTCACAACATCAGGTTCAGCCTGTTGGGAAATTTTTCCTGAATCTGAAATTTCCCCATCTGACAAAACCTCCCTCATGGCCCCTTCAGATTGGTGTGAGGGTATGACAGAACAATTATCATCAGCGCCCTCCTGCTTTTCAGTGTTTAAAACAGAGCAATCGCGCTTTCTCTGATATGCAGGCATTTTGGATAAAATATTTGCTATGGAGTTATCCATTACAGCCGTCAATTGTTGCATGGTAATAAGCATTGGCGCGCTAGAAGTACTAGGGGCCTCCTGCGTGGGCAAAACTGGTGTAGACACAGAAAGAGATGATGTAGAACCATGTCTACTCCCTTCATCTGATGAATCATCTTGGGCAACTGTCCTTACTTGTTTTGGACGCTTTGGCACAATTATCACATAATTTAGAAGGGGGAGACACATTGACTTTCATACATATAGAACATAGCTTATCTGAAGGCACAGACATGTTAAACAGGCTTAAACTTGTCAGTAAAACACAAAAAACTTTTTAAAACAAAACCGTTACTGTCTCTTTAAATTTTAAACAGAGCACACTTTATTACTGAATATGTGAAAAAATATGAAGGAATTGTTCAAAATTTACCAAAATTTCACTACAGTGTCTTAAAGCATTAAAAGTATTGCACACCAATTTTCAGAGCTTTAACCCTTAAAATAACGAAATCGGAGCCGGTTACAGTTTTAACCCCTCTACAGTCCCAGCTACAGCCTTTGCTGCGACTCTACCAAGCCCAGAGGGGAATACGATACCAAATGACGCCTTCTAGGAACTTTTCCAACTATTTTCAGGTCCTCACACATGCATCTGCATGTCTTGCTCTCAAAAACAACTGCGCAGTAATGGCGCGAAAATGAGGCTCAGCCTACAACTGGGAAGGCCCTTCCTGACTGGAAAAGGTGTCTAACATAGTGCCTGACGTTAAAAAACGTTCCCCAAGTTTATAAATGTGAAAAACCAGCATAAACATGTATAAAATGCACAAATAAAGCAATCGATTTTGCCCATAAAAGTGTCTACCAGTTTTATAGCCCATATTAAGCCCTTTATTCTGCTTGAGACTAAGAAAATGGCTTACCGGTCCCCATGAGGGGAAATGACAGCCTTCCAGCATTACACAGTCTTGTTAGAAATATGGCTAGTCATACCTTAAGCAGAAAAGTCTGCTAACTGTTTCCCCCAACTGAAGTTACTTCATCTCAACAGTCCTATGTGGAAACAGCAAAGGATTTTAGTTACTGTCTGCTAAAATCATCTTCCTCTCACAAACAGAATTCTTCATCTCTTTCTGTTTCAGAGTAAATAGTACATACCAGCACTATTTTAAAATAACAAACTCTTGATAGTAGAATAAAAAACTACAACTAAACACCACATACTCTTAACCATCTCCGTGGAGATGTTGCCTGTGCAACGGCAAAGAGAATGACTGGGGTGGGCGGAGCCTATGAGGGACTATATGGCCAGCTTTGCTGGGACTCTTTGCCATTTCCTGTTGGGGAAGAGATATTCCCACAAGTAAGGAAGACGCCGTGGACCGGACACACCAATGTTGGAGAAAGTATATTCATATAACTGAGATAAGGAGCAGTCTGCAGAGGCTTAGGTACAAGGTAATTACAGAGGTAAAAAGTATATTCATATAACTGAGATAAGGAGCAGTCTGCATAGGCTTAGGTACAAGGTAATTACAGAGGTAAAAAGTATATTAATATAACTGAGATAAAAGGCAGTCTGCAGTGGCTTAGGTACAAGGTAATCACAGAGGTAAAAAGTATATTATTATAACTGAAATAAGGAGCAGTCTGCAGAGGCTTAGGTACAAGGTAATCAGAGGTAAAAAGTATATTCATATAACTGAGATAAGGAGCAGTCTGCAGAGGCTTAGGTACAAGGTAATCAGAGGTAAAAAGTATATTCATATAACTGAGATAAGGAGCAGTCTGCAGAGGCTTAGGTACAAGGTAATCACAGAGGTAAAAAGTATATTAATATAACCGTGTTGGTTATGCAAAACTGGAGAATGGGTAATAAAGGGATTATCTATCTATTTAAACAATATCAAGTTGACTGTCCCTTTAAAATTCAGACAAAGTGCTTTTGCATTGTCTTTATTATGTATTTGACTATACAAAATATACTGTATTTAATGGTCCTTTAAGTTTAATACAATTGCTAATCACTTTATCTGACCTGTATATTTTATCAATTCACTGAATAAAACAGGCCACCTACAAAAATGTGAGCTATATCTGCCTTTCATATACAACTTACTCTTTATTTCAGACTGACAAAATAATTGTAAGACCTTTACAGAGAGGTTAAATTCAGCTGGTGATCCTCAGGTGAACATGGCCAGTTATTGGTAGCTACACAAGTATGCTGCCCCTGATTGGCTCAGCTACAGACCAATAGAGCTAACAAATATTATGTTTAACCTCTTTGTGAGGATTAACTACAAAGATATAGGCAAACAATAGTCATAAAATGCTCTAATCTAGAAAATAGATTTGTATTTCTTTCATATATTTGAGTACTTCACTTACCTAAATGTGCTGGATTTTTTAACTCTTCCAGATTTTCTTTTTCAGACACAATTTGCAGAGCCCTCTCATCTTTAGATATGGGTACTGGTGCAAACCTGCGTGGCGCTGGAGTCTCTAGAGGAGATTTGCCAGGGCGACGTGCAGCATCTTCCACGTGACTGACTTCAACTACACAACAAGAACGAAAAGAATCAGCTTTCAGTGATAGATATTCCCAGTGGCATTTAGAAGTGTAATAGTTCATTCACCACATTAAAGGAAACAGCAAAAGTGATAGTAAATCCTAACGTTTGTGAAACGCTAGAATTTACCAGTAGAACAAATAAAGGACTTTCAGTCATGAAGTATAAAAAAACTTCATGCTGAAAGTTCCTTTGTCTGAAGAGTTTGCCGCACTGAGGCAGCCCACTGCAGAACGCTATTTTGCTGTGAGGTGACGTTTCCACCACTTAGCCAATAGTGTGCTAGCTATCCGGCATGGAGCCAGCTGGCTAGGCTAACAGGTGGAAACGTCACCTCACAGCAAAATAGCATTCTGCTGTGGGCTGTCTGAGGAGCTCAGTTCGGCGAACGCTTCAGACAAATAGGCTCCTTTAAATAAGGCAAATGGTGGGTTGAGTTTGGCTATTGAAAAATAATTACGGTAAAAAGGATGTTCATTTGTTTTTTTTTTAAAATGTTAAAGGAATATTAAACCCAAAATTCTTCTTTTATAAATTAGATATAACACGTCATTTTAAAAAAACTTTCTAATTTACTTCAATTATCACATTGTCTTCATTCTCTTGGTAGCTTTTGTTGAAAAGTAGGGACATAAGCTCAGGAGTGTGCACGTGTCTGCAGTACTACAGTATAAGGCCTCAGATTTGCAAGAATGTAATCCATTTGCAAGAGCACTAGAGGGCAGCACTATTTCCTGTCATGTAGTACTAATGTTATACATTAGCAAGAGCACTAGAGGGCAGCACTATTTCCTGTCATGTAGTACTAATGTTATACATGAGCAAGAGCACTAGATGGCAGCACTATTTCCTGTCATGTAGTACTAATGTTATACATTAGCAAGAGCACTAGATGGCAGCACTATTTCCTGTCATGTAGTGCTAATGTTATACATTAGCAGGAGCACTAGATGGCAGCACTATTTCCTGTCATGTAGTACTAATGTTATACATTAGCAAGAGCACTAGATGCAGCACTATTTCCTGCCATGTAGTACTAATGTTATACATTAGCAAGAGCACTAGATGGCAGCACTATTTCCTGTCATGTAATACTAATGTTATACATTAGCAAGAGCACTAGATGGCAGCACTATTTCCTGTCATGTAGTACTAATGTTATACATTAGCAGGAGCACTAGATGGAAGCACTATTTCCTGTCATGTAGTACTAATGTTATACATCAGGAAGAGCACTAGATGGCAGCACTATTTCCTGTCATGTAGCACTAATGTTATACATTAGCAATAGCACTAGATGGCAGCACTATTTCCTGTCATGTAGTACTAATGTTATACATTAGCAAGAGCACTAGATGGTAGCACTATTTCCTCTCATGTAGTACTAATGTTATCCATTAGCAAGAGCACTAGATGGCAGCACTATTTCCTGTCATGTAGTACTAATGTTATACATCAGCAAGAGCACTAGATGGCAGCACTATTTCCTGTCATGTAGTACTAATGTTATACATCAGCAAGAGCACTAGAGGGCAGCACTATTTCCTGTCATATAGTACTAATGTTATACATCAGCAAGAGCACTAGATGGCAGCGCTATTTCCTGTCATGTAGTGCTAATGTTATACATCAGCAAGAGCACTAGATGGCAGCACTATTTCCTGTCATGTAGTACTAATGTTATCCATTAGCAAGAGCACTAGATGGCAGCACTATTTCCTGTCATGTAGTACTAATGTTATCCATTAGCAAGAGCACTAGATGGCAGCACTATTTCCTGTCATGTAGTACTAATGTTATACATTAGCAGGAGCACTAGATGGCAGCACTATTCTCTGTCATGTAGTACTAATGTTATACATTAGCAAGAGCACTAGATGGCAGCACTATTTCCTGTCATGTAGTACTAATGTTATACATTAGCAAGAGCACTAGATGGCAGCACTATTTCCTGTCATGTAGTACTAATGTTATACATTAGCAAGAGCACTAGATGGCAGCACTATTCTCTGTCATGTAGTACTAATGTTATACATAAGCAAGAGCACTAGATGGTAGCACTATTTCCTGTCATGTAGTACTAATGTTATACATCAGCAAGAGCACTAGATGGCAGCACTATTTCCTGTCATGTAGCACTAATGTTATACATTAGCAATAGCACTAGATGGCAGCACTATTTCCTGTCATGTAGTACTAATGTTATACATTAGCAAGAGCACTAGAGGGCAGCACTATTTCCTGTCATGTAGTACTAATGTTATACATTAGCAAGAGCACTAGATGGCGGCACTATTTCCTGTCATGTAGAACTAATGTTATACATTAGCAAGAGCCCTAGATGGCAGCACTATTTCCTGTCATGTAGTACTAATGTTATACATTAGCAAGAGCACTAGATGGCAGCACTATTTCCTGTCATGTAGTACTAATGTTATACATCAGCAAGAGCACTAGATGGCAGCACTATTTCCTGTCATGTAGTACTAATGTTATACATCAGCAAGAGCACTAGAGGGCAGCACTATTTCCTGTCATGTAGTACTAATGTTATACATTAGCAGGAGCACTAGATGGCAGCACTATTTCCTGTCATGCAGTAATGTTATACATTAGCAAGAGCACTAGATGGCAGCACTATTTCTTGTCATGTAGTACTAATGTTATACATCAGCAAGAGCACTAGATGGCAGCATTATTTCCTGTCATGTAGTACTAATGTTATCCATTAGCAAGAGCACTAGATGGCAGCACTATTTCCTGTCATGTAGTACTAATGTTATACATTAGCAGGAGCACTAGATGGCAGCACTATTCTCTGTCATGTAGTACTAATGTTATACATTAGCAAGAGCACTAGATGGCAGCACTATTTCCTGTCATGTAGTACTAATGTTATACATTAGCAAGAGCACTAGATGGCAGCACTATTTCCTGTCATGTAGTACTAATGTTATACATTAGCAAGAGCACTAGATGGCAGCACTATTCTCTGTCATGTAGTACTAATGTTATACATAAGCAAGAGCACTAGATGGTAGCACTATTTCCTGTCATGTAGCACTAATGTTATACATTAGCAATAGCACTAGATGGCAGCACTATTTCTTGTCATGTAGTACTAATGTTATACATTAGCAGGAGCACTAGATGGCAGCACTATTTCCTGTCATGCAGTAATGTTATACATTAGCAAGAGCACTAGATGGCAGCATTATTTCCTGTCATGTAGTACTAATGTTATACATCAGCAAGAGCACTAGATGGCAGCACTATTTCCTGTCATGTAGTACTAATGTTATACATTAGCAAGAGCACTAGATGGCAGCACTATTTCCTGCCATGTAGTATTAATGTTATCCATTAGCAAGAGCACTAGAGGGCAGCACTATTTCCTCTCATGTAGTACTAATGTTATACATTAGCAAGATAACTAGATGGCAGCACTATTTCCTGTCATGTAGTTCTAATGTTATACATTAGCAGGAGCCCTAGATGGCAGAGCTATTTCCTGTCATGTAGTTCTAATGTTATACATTAGCAAGAGCACTAGATGGCAGCGCTATTTCCTGTCATGTAGTACTAATGTTATACATGAGCAAGAGCACTAGATGGCAGCACTATTTCCTGTCATGTAGTACTAATGTTATACATTAGCAAGAGCACTAGATGGCAGCACTATTTCCTGTCATGTAGTACTAATGTTATACATGAGCAAGAGCACTAGATGGCAGCACTATTTCCTGTCATGCAGTACTAATGTTATACATTAGCAAGAGCACTAGATGGCAGCACTATTTCCTGTCATGTAGTACTAATGTTATACATTAGCAAGAGCACTAGAGGGCAGCACTATTTCCTGTCATGTAGTACTAATGTTATACATTAGCAAGAGCACTAGAGGGCAGCACTATTTCCTGTCATGTAGTACTAATGTTATACATTAGCAAGAGCACTAGAGGGCAGCACTATTTCCGGTCATGTAGTACTAATATTACCCATTTGCAAGAGCACTAGATGGCAGCACTATTTCCTGTCATGTAGTACTAATGTTATACATTAGCAAGAGCACTAGATGGCAGCACTATTTCCGGTCATGTAGTACTAATGTTATACATTAGCAAGAGCCCTAGATGGCAGCACTATTTCCTGTCATGTAGTACTAATGTTATACATTAGCAAGAGCACTAGATGGCAGCACTATTTACTGTCATGTAGTACTAATGTTATACATCAGCAAGAGCACTAGATGGCAGCACTATTTCCTGTCATGTAGTACTAATGTTATACATCAGCAAGAGCACTAGAGGGCAGCACTATTTACTGTCATGTAGCGCTGCAGACACCTACCTAAGTATCTCAACACAGAACATTATGGGGACAGAGCAAATTTGATCATTGAAGTCAAATGGAAACTTTTTTAAATTGTATTTTCAGTCTGAATCACAAAAGAAAACTGTTGGGTTTCATATCCCTTTAAGTCTTGGCTGACACAACAGAAATGTCTTGTAATTATAAGGTGTTTACTGTCCCTTTAAAGAAAAAGAAAACCTTAAAATAAGTTTAATTTAGATGCAACAAATAAAATATTAAATGGATGTAAAACCCAAAAATTGTCTTTCATAATTCAGATAGAACAGAAAATTTGAAACGACTTACTTCTTTTACAAAATTTTCGTTTTCTTGTTATCCTTTGTTGAAAAGCAGAGATGAAAGCTCAGGAGTGTGCAGCAGTTGTGCAACAATGTTATACATTAGCAAGAGCACTAGATGGCAGCACTATTTCCTATCTAGATATCTTCAACAAAGAATAACATTAGAACAAAGCAAATTTGATAATGGAAGTAAATTTTAAACTTTTTAAAAATTGTATTCTCTATCTGATTCATGAAAGAAAAAATATTGGGTTTCATGTCCCTTTAAGTATGTCTCTTTAAGTACAATAGTTTCTAGTTTGTGTCCTCCTGAGGATATATTCCAAAGCTATATATTTATTTCCATATAATTAGATCACGTACAAGGAGATCTATAACAATCAGAAAACAACACATTCAAAGCTTTACATCCATAATAATTTGCAAGTCTGTAATTAATCTATAATCATAGGAGTAAAAAAAGAATCGTAGACCTTTCTCGCTGTGGTTGGAGGGTGCGGTTACTGCGATGTTGCTTAGTGGACGATTTTTCAGAGCTGGGTCAGGAGCGTGAATACAAACTGCAGCTTTGGATTCATGCTGGCAAGTGCCAACCTTGATTGCAGAGCTGATAAAACGGGACTGACATATACAAATACACACACATGGTTACAATAAATTTATACAGAAATCTAAACACATTCACTTTGTTTATACCATTCTAACTCACTTAGTTTAAGCAAGAACGTGATTAGTATCAGCAGGCAAGATTTGTAATACGCCTGAGCAGCTGTACTGCGCACATTGCCAATAAAAACACACACAACGAGGGGCGAGCATGGATATCACAAAGTAATGAAAAAAGTGCTATAACAGAAAGTATTTACTATAGATAAAGCCAGATAATAAATACAATATGACAGAAGTGCTCTAAGGAGGCAATTCATGGATGAGAAATTAATGTTCTTAACCAAAAGCTAATTGATCATATATAATGTGTTTATATATCTGTTTGTCATTGTGTGCGTTTCTGTGTAGCTGTATGTGTGTGTGTCTGTGTGTAGCTGTATGTGTGTGTGTCTGTGTGTGTGTCTGTGTATAGTTGTATGCGTGTTTGTAGCTGTATGCATGTTTGTAGCTGTATGCATGTTTGTAGCTGTATGCATGTGCATCTGTGTAGCTGTATACATGTGCATCTGTGTAGCTGTATGCATGTGCATCTGTGTAGCAGTATGCATGTGCATCTGTGTAGCTGTATGCATGTGTGTCTGTAGCTGTATGCATGTGCGTCTGTGTAGTTGTATGCGTGTCATTTTGTAAACTTATCAAGTATAGTAGTTTAAATAAAAAAATAAAAAAAACGTAATGCTCCCTTTGTTTCATACCTATTCTTTTATATGATCTGTCTGCTGTTTAGTTAGCTCCAATAAGGGCTGTGTATAACCCATTGTTCAATACCCCCCCTTTGTGACACACTGGGCTCTATTTAACAAGCTCTGTATGGAGCTTGATGGCCCCTGTTTCTGGCGAGTCTTCAGACTCGCCAGAATCAGCAGTTATGAAGCAGAGGTCACAAAGACCGCTGCTCCATAACCCTGCCGCCTGCTCTGAGCAGGCGGACACACATCGCCACAATACAACCCAATCGAGTACGATCGGGTTGATTGACACCCCCCTGCTGGCGGCCCATTGGCCGCGAGTCTGCAGGGGGCGGCATTGCACCAGCAGCTCTTGTGAGCTGCTGGTGCAATGCTGAATACGGCGAGCGTATTGCTCGCCGTATTCAGCGAGGTCTGACGGACCTGATCAGCAGTGTCGGATCAGGTCCGCCAGACCTTGATAAATATGCCCCATATAGTCAGCAAGCTCCCTAACATATCAGATAGGATAAGAATTCAGTTAATACAAGTCATGAATTCATGGGTACAATATAACTATGTAATTAATGTTCAATGCTTACAATTGCTAGGATATCTCCACGTAAGCTGAGTCTTAACTCTATTCTTGAAAGAGATAGAGCCACAGTGTTCCAGGGACGAAACTACAGGGGGTGCAGAGGTCGCAATTGCGACTGGGCCCCCAAGGGTGGGGGCCCAGCTTCAAAATAAAAAACAGAATTTATGCTTACCTGATAAATTACTTTCTCCAACGGTGTGTCCGGTCCACGGCGTCATCCTTACTTGTGGGATATTCTCTTCCCCAACAGGAAATGGCAAAGAGTCCCAGCAAAGCTGGTCACATGATCCCTCCTAGGCTCCGCCCACCCCAGTCATTCGACCGACGGACAGGAGGAAATATATATAGGAGAAACCATATGATACCGTGGTGACTGTAGTTAGAGAAAATAATTCATCAGACCTGATTAAAAAACCAGGGCGGGCCGTGGACCGGACACACCGTTGGAGAAAGTAATTTATCAGGTAAGCATAAATTCTGTTTTCTCCAACATTGGTGTGTCCGGTCCACGGCGTCATCCTTACTTGTGGGAACCAATACCAAAGCTTTAGGACACGGATGAAGGGAGGGAGCAAATCAGGTCACCTAAATGGAAGGCACCACGGCTTGCAAAACCTTTCTCCCAAAAATAGCCTCCGAAGAAGCAAAAGTATCAAATTTGTAAAATTTGGCAAAAGTGTGCAGTGAAGACCAAGTCGCTGCCTTACATATCTGGTCAACAGAAGCCTCGTTCTTGAAGGCCCATGTGGAAGCCACAGCCCTAGTGGAGTGAGCTGTGATTCTTTCAGGAGGCTGCCGTCCGGCAGTCTCATAAGCCAATCGGATAATGCTTTTAAGCCAAAAGGAAAGAGAGGTAGAAGTCGCTTTTTGACCTCTCCTTTTACCAGAATAAACAACAAACAAGGAAGATGTTTGTCTGAAATCTTTAGTAGCCTCTAAATAGAATTTTAGAGCACGGACTACGTCCAAATTGTGTAACAAACGTTCCTTCTTTGAAACTGGATTCGGACACAAAGAAGGTACAACTATCTCCTGGTTAATATTTTTGTTGGAAACAACTTTCGGAAGAAAACCAGGCTTAGTACGCAAAACCACCTTATCTGCATGGAACACCAGATAGGGCGGAGAACACTGCAGAGCAGATAACTCTGAAACTCTTCTAGCAGAAGAAATTGCAACCAAAAACAAAACTTTCCAAGATAATAACTTAATATCTACGGAATGTAAGGGTTCAAACGGAACCCCTTGAAGAACTGAAAGAACTAGATTTAGACTCCAGGGAGGAGTCAAAGGTCTGTAAACAGGCTTGATCCTAACCAGAGCCTGAACAAATGCTTGAACATCTGGCACAGCTGCCAGTCTTTTGTGAAGTAAAACAGATAAAGCAGAGATCTGTCCCTTCAGAGAACTTGCAGATAATCCTTTCTCCAAACCTTCTTGTAGAAAGGATAGAATCTTAGGAATTTTTATCTTGTTCCATGGGAATCCTTTAGATTCACACCAACAGATATATTTTTTCCATATTTTATGGTAAATTTTTCTAGTTACAGGCTTTCTAGCCTGAATCAGAGTATCTATTACAGAATCTGAAAACCCACGCTTTGATAAAATCAAGCGTTCAATCTCCAAGCCGTCAGTTGGAGGGAAACCAGATTCGGATGTTCGAATGGACCCTGAACAAGAAGGTCCTGTCTCAAAGGTAGCTTCCATGGTGGAGCCGATGACATATTCACCAGGTCTGCATACCAAGTCCTGCGTGGCCACGCAGGAGCTATCAAGATCACCGAGGCCCTCTCCTGATTGATCCTGGCTACCAGCCTGGGGATGAGAGGAAACGGTGGGAATACATAAGCTAGGTTGAAGGTCCAAGGTGCTACTAGTGCATCTACTAGGGTCGCCTTGGGATCCCTGGATCTGGACCCGTAGCAAGGAACCTTGAAGTTCTGACGAGACGCCATCAGATCCATGTCTGGAATGCCCCATAATTGAGTTATTTGGGCAAAGATTTCCGGATGGAGTTCCCACTCCCCCGGATGGAATGTCTGACGACTCAGAAAATCCGCTTCCCAATTTTCTACTCCTGGGATGTGGATCGCAGACAAGTGGCAGGAGTGATCCTCCGCCCATTGAATTATCTTGGTCACTTCTTTCATCGCCAGGGAAGTCCTTGTTCCCCCCTGATGATTGATATATGCAACGGTCGTCATGTTGTCTGACTGAAACCTTATGAATTTGGCCTTTGCTAGTTGAGGCCAAGCTCTGAGAGCATTGAATATCGCTCTCAGTTCCAGAATGTTTATCGGGAGAAGAGACTCTTCCCGAGACCATAGACCCTGAGCTTTCAGGGATTCCCAGACCGCGCCCCAGCCCACTAGGCTGGCGTCGGTCGTGACAATGACCCACTCTGGTCTGCGGAAGCTCATTCCCTGTGACAGATTGTCCAGGGTCAGCCACCAACGGAGTGAATCTCTGGTCTTTTGATCTACTTGAATCGTCGGAGACAAGTCTGTATAATCCCCATTCCACTGTCTGAGCATGCACAGTTGTAATGGTCTTAGATGAATTCGTGCAAAAGGAACTATGTCCATTGTTGCAACCATCAATCCTATTACTTCCATGCACTGCGCTATGGAAGGACGAGGAACAGAATGAAGTACTTGACAAGAGCTTAGAAGTTTTGATTTTCTGACCTCTGTCAGAAAAATCCTCATTTCTAAGGAATCTATTATTGTTCCCAAGAAGGGAACTCTTGTTGACGGGGACAGAGAACTTTTTTCTTTGTTCACCTTCCATCCGTGAGATCTGAGAAAGGCTAGGACGATGTCTGTATGAGCCTTTGCTTTTGACAGGGACGACGCTTGAATCAGGATGTCGTCCAAGTAAGGTACTACTGCAATGCCCCTTGGTCTTAGAACCGCTAGAAGGGACCCTAGTACCTTTGTGAAAATCCTTGGAGCAGTGGCTAATCCAAATGGAAGTGCCACAAACTGGTAATGCTTGTCCAGAAAAGCGAACCTTAGGAACTGATGATGTTCCTTGTGGATAGGAATATGTAGGTACGCATCCTTTAAATCCACGGTAGTCATAAATTGATTTTCCTGGATAGTAGGTAGGATCGTTCGAATAGTTTCCATTTTGAACGATGGTACCCTGAGAAATTTGTTTAGGATCTTTAGATCCAAAATTGGTCTGAATGTTCCCTCTTTTTTGGGAACTATGAACAGATTGGAATAAAATCCCATTCCTTGTTCTCTTATTGGAACTGGATGTATCACTCCCATCTTTAACAGTTCTTCTACACAATGTAAGAATGCCTGTCTCTTTATTTGGTTTGAAGATAATTGAGACCTATGGAACCTTCCCCTTGGGGGTAGTTCCTTGAATTCCAGGAGATAACCTTGAGAAACTATTTCTAGTGCCCAAGGATCCTGAACATCTCTTGCCCAAGCCTGAGCAAAGAGAGAAAGTCTGCCCCCCACTAGATCCGGTCCCGGATCGGGGGCTATCCCTTCATGCTGTTTTGGTAGCAGTGGTAGGCTTCTTGGCCTGCTTACCCTTGTTCCAGCCTTGCATTGGTTTCCAGGTTGGTTTGGGTTGTGAAGTATTACCCTCTTGCTTAGAGGATACAGAATTAGAGACTGGTCCGTTTCTGCGAAAGGGACGAAAATTAGGCTTATTATTAGCCTTAAAAGACCTATCCTGTGGGAGGGCGTGGCCCTTTCCCCCAGTGATGTCTGAAATAATCTCTTTCAAATCAGGTCCAAATAATGTTTTACCCTTGAAAGGAATGTTAAGCAATTTTGTCTTGGAAGACACATCCGCTGACCAAGACTTTAGCCAAAGCACTCTGCGCGCCACGACAGCAAACCCTGAATTTTTCGCCGCTAATCTAGCTAATTGCAAAGCGGCATCTAAAACAAAAGAGTCAGCCAATTTAAGTGCTTGAACTCTGTCCATAACCTCCTCATACGAAGATTCTTTACTGAGCGATTTTTCTAGTTCCTCGAACCAGAAACACGCTGCCGTAGTGACAGGAACAATGCATGAAATTGGTTGTAGAAGGTAACCTTGCTGTACAAAAATCTTTTTAAGCAAACCCTCTAATTTCTTATCCATAGGATCTTTGAAAGCACAACTATCTTCGATAGGAATAGTAGTGCGTTTGTTTAGAGTAGAAACCGCCCCCTCGACCTTGGGGACTGTCTGCCATAAGTCCTTTCTGGGGTCGACTATAGGAAATAATTTCTTAAATATAGGGGGGGAACAAAAGGTATGCCGGATCTTTCCCACTCTTTATTTACTATGTCCGCCACCCGCTTGGGTATAGGAAAAGCGTCGGGGGGCACCGGAACCTCTAGGAACTTGTCCATCTTACATAATTTCTCTGGAATGACCAAATTGTCACAATCATCCAGAGTAGATAACACCTCCTTAAGCAGTGCGCGGAGATGTTCTAATTTAAATTTAAATGTCACAACATCAGGTTCAGCTTGATGAGAAATTTTTCCTGAATCTGAAATTTCTCCATCAGACAAAACCTCCCTCATGGCCCCTTGAGATTTGTGTGAGGGTATGTCAGAACAGTTATCATCAGCGTCCTCTTGCTCTTCAGTGTTTAAAACAGAGCAATCGCGCTTTCTCTGATAAGTAGGCATTTTGGATAAAAGATTTGCTATGGAGTTATCCATTACAGCCGTTAATTGTTGCATGGTAATAAGTATTGGCGCACTAGATGTACTAGGGGCCTCCTGTGTGGGCATAACTGGTGTAGACACAGTAGGGGATGATGTAGTATCATGTTTACTCCCCTCATTTGAGGAATCATCTTGGGCAATATCATTATCTGTGGCAGTACTGTCCTTACTTTGTTTGGACACTATGGCACAATTATCACATAAATTTAAATGGGGAGACACATTGGCTTTCATACATATAGAACATAGCTTATCTGATGGTACAGACATGTTAAACAGGCTTAAACTTGTCAACAAAGCACAAAAAACGTTTTAAAATAAAACCGTTACTGTCACTTTAAATTTCAAACTGAAAACACTTTATTACTGAATATGTGAAAAAGTATGAAGGAATTGTTCAAAATTCACCAAAATTTCACCACAGTGTCTTAAAGCATTAAAAGTATTGCACACCAAATTTCAGAGCTTTAACCCTTAAATTAACGGAACCGGAGCCGTTTTTACATTTAACCCCTATACAGTCCCAGAATGAGGCTCTGTCTATAACTAGAAAGGTGTCCAACACAGTGCCTGCCGTTTTTCTAAACGTTCCCCAAGATTATAATACCAATAATTAGTTAGAATCTGCATAATATGCCTAGTAAAGCAATTGTTTTAGCCCAGAAAAATGTCTACCAGTTTTTAAGCCCTTTTTGAAGCCCTTTATTCTTTTATGTTTAACTAAGAAAATGGCTTACCGGTCCCCATGAGGGGAAATGACAGCCTTCCAGCATTACATGGTCTTGTTAGAAATATGGCTAGTCATACCTTAAGCAGAAAAGACTGCTAACTGTTTCCCCCAACTGAAGTTACTTCATCTCAACAGTCCTGTGTGGAAACAGCAATCGATTTTAGTTACTGTCTGCTAAAATCATCTTCCTCTTACAAACAGAAATCTTCATCCTTTTCTGTTTCAGAGTAAATAGT
This sequence comes from Bombina bombina, assembly GCF_027579735.1. NCBI lineage: Eukaryota > Metazoa > Chordata > Amphibia > Anura > Bombinatoridae > Bombina > Bombina bombina. The sequence continues at coordinate 40,731,376 of NC_069499.1, read as the reverse complement.
ACATACCAGCACTATTTTAAAATAACAAACACTTGATAGAAGAATAAAACTACATTTAAACACCAAAAAACTCTTAACCATCTCCGTGGAGATGTTGCCTGTGCAACGGCAAAGAGAATGACTGGGGTGGGCGGAGCCTAGGAGGGATCATGTGACCAGCTTTGCTGGGACTCTTTGCCATTTCCTGTTGGGGAAGAGAATATCCCACAAGTAAGGATGACGCCGTGGACCGGACACACCAATGTTGGAGAAAACGTTGACCTGCCACTGCCTGCACTGATATCATGTGAGTGTAACATGATGATTCACTAGTGTCTCTGACTACAGGGGTTAGTGTTTTTGTTTTACCCATTGGTGTGTATGTATGTGACTGCGTGTGTATTTATGCATGTATGTGTGTGCGTGTGTGTATGTTTGTGGAACCAGCAAATTACAGACCTTGTTACTACAGCATGGGGGGGGGGGGCGGGGGGTAAACAGTGCCAGTCTATACAGTACCACTATATACATGTCACAGACTACTGTGGTCACTTTATAAAGTACTGGGGTGGGTAGAGTCAGGCCAGCCATCTCACCGGCAGATTACAGACTGTGTCACTAACTCACTATATACAGTACTGGTGGGTTAAACAGTGTCACTATATACAGTAATAGGGGGTCAGACCATCTCACAGACTGTGGGCACAGGGTACCTTCTTTTGCAGACATGTAATCTGATTCACATTTTTTTCTGTGTTAAATGTTAAAAAAAAAAAAAAAAAAAAAAAATGATATGTATCAAATTCACTTTTTTTTTTTCTTAGATTCTTGCTTCTGGGCCATGTGGTTTCTAGTTACTCCTCTGCAGTGTTCTATTATAAGAGTTGTACTACCAACAACACAAGTATGTCATTAACCGAAAGTACTGTCTATATAACTGTTAAGCCACTATTAATTCTGCACCCAGAATTAGTACATAGAGTTGAAAGCCAAAATCGGTACCTCACAATGGCCGTGACATCATTTGAGTCCTAATCATATAGAGCAGTACATCTGAGATACTAGATATTATTATTCTTTATTTATAAAGCGCCAACAGATTCTGTTCATGGGTACAAAGATAAAAGTACAGTACAATACAATATAAAAGACACCAGACAAAGTTTAACAAACGCGCAATTGAGAGCCCTGTTCCTGAGGGAACTTACAATCTAGATGGTTAGGAGGGTGAGAAACAGGAGGTACTCTGATGCACAATTTTTATAGCCTGGAAGTGATTAACTTGACCACAATAACTTTTTTCTATATTATTGCATACTGTAGATATGCCACCTGCGGCCAAGATTGCATATCCTTAATCTCTCATTATGAGTTTAGCAATAATTACAGGGCCAGACTGGGAAATCAGACTGGCCCTGGAAATTTGTATAGACCGGCCAAGCCACTCCCCCTACAGCCCAGCCACTCCCCCTACAGCCCAGTCAACTATGCTCATTAAAAAAAGAAGAGAAATTGTTTTTTTTTTATATAGACCAATCATTGCAATGAAATGTAGTAATAAAGGAAGACATACTTAAAACTGTTCATAAGCAAACAACAAGGAAGTCTTGGAAATAAGTATTTTGTATTAAAAATATTTAATCAAGCCCTTTAGTTGCAAATCACAATTGACTACACAGCAGTGCACCCAGCCTCAGTTATACGTATCCGTATGTAGTTTGCTAAGGATTTATATGTTGACAAGACAGCTTTGCCCCCAGTTGTGTCACCCACCTACATTAGCCTAAGTTGCACTCATCTCAGTAACCTGCTGTCTCCGGAGTGCCACCTGGGCTGCCATGACTCTGTGCCTTTCCACCACACCACCAGCGGACAGTCGGCACACTGACAGTTTCTCCAGCGGCAAAAGCGCTTGTGTCCCTTCAGGCAAGACAACACTACCCCATGGTTCCTGCACCTGGCACACTTGGGAGTCCTGCTGAGCTTCCTCTGCTCCGCCTCCATGCTGCCTTTCTCTGCTGGCTTCTCTGCTCTCCACATCTAACTATCTCTGAGTCCGAGAGAGGAGGAGTTAGGAGTAGGATGAAGTGGGGGGAAGAGGATGGAACTGGAAGGGTTGCTGCGGCCCATGCGGCCATGCCATGCACCACGCTTCTCTAGCCTGCAGCTGCCAGCACTGAGCTAGGAGAGAGGGGGTGGTGCTTGCTGCCAGAAGTCAAGTGCACTGCCAAGTTGCCACTGTGAGTGTGACCGTCACCGTCCGTTGTGTCCAACACGTGACCTGCACTTACTCTGTCTCTGAAAATGTGTGGAGGTATTAACTCTATAGCCCCCTGTGTAATATTTAACCCCATATTTATAGGCTAATCTTCTTCAATAAATCATAATCTTCTAGCAGCATAACTCTATTACACTACATAAGATTGTTTGTGTACAAACACCAATAAAGCCGTAGTTAAATAGGAGGTCTTGTGTGATTCATAGAATAAAACATAACTAACTCTATAGCCATTATAGAACTGACCACCTCATATATGCAGATGTCTATACCGATACTTTATTATTACAAATGATAATTAGCCATCCCCACAACATATCCATCTATAATATTATCCAATAGCTTAAAAGGATATTAAAGACTACATCAAAAAGCTATCTTTGGAAAGAATTGAGAAATAATGCTGGTAGTTCTCGCATGTATACGAATGTTGTAGAAAACCTTATGTATGGTTGACAGATGAGGGGATTATAGCACCGTACCATTCATTTTAGCTGAGGCAATGATATGTACAGATATGGGACAAAAAACTGTTTCAGCAATTACACTATACATGTAGAAGGAAAAAAAGAAAAGAAAAAAAAAACTGTGTCAGGATAAGAGAAAGCAATTTGCAGTCATCCCATCATAATAAGCAACTATCAGGCAGGATATATGTCACACAGAGTTTTAAGTGAGGTTGCTTAACAGCCATATACATCCTAACAATGGAAAACCTGCGTCACATATTGCAAATAAAGTTATATGTCCCTTGAAACAGTTTGTCAGGCCCAGAGGTCGCCATTAATACATAGATAGGTCAGGAATAAACTGAACAATGCAGACCCAAATTTGATACCAGACAAGACACTCAGTTCTACCCGATACCAGAACGGACATCCATGCTGGCAAAGATACTGATACAGAAATAGTGTTCAAGGTCTTCAAGTAGATTATAATGCCAAACCTGCATATCCAGCCACAATATCTCCTGTCGAAGTAAGGTCTACATAGCGTGCTGCAAGCATTGGACATGGCACACATCCTCAGATACATAGGTCAGCAATACCGCTCCATCTCTGTTCAGAGAAGATTTGCTCAATACCAACAGCTTAGGTTGATCTATAGAGACTTTAGATAATTCTGGCCATTTATTGAACCTGGCTGTGCACACAGGGGTCACTCCAGGCTGACCGCGTAGCTCAACACTCAGACTTCTCACTGGTTTCACTGCAGCTAATACATCCTGCCCCACGTGGGTGCACTACATGCGGTACAGAAGGTGGTCACGTTTGTCGTATATTGTGCGCTCAAAGTCAATCATCAGATTTTGTATAGCCATATAGATTTCCTCCATGTTCAGTTTTGTAAGAAGTATAGCAGTAAGATGTCTTATACTGCTCTACCCCAGATTACTGGGTGGGGAAGCCACCAATAGTTAGCACTCACTTCTAAAAGTTAGCTTGCTAAGGCCAATAAAGATAATTCCCTTTATTTATTTACACATTAACATTCATCTGTGTACTAACTGGATGTCACCATATGTATTTTTGTTTATAATATTATTTATTTATAAAATATTTTACCAGGAAGGATACATTGAGATTTCTCTCGTTTTCAAGTATGTCCTGGGTCCACAAAACATTGCATTGATACAATAGGGTACAATAAAATACAAAAACAATATTAATACATAAAATATGCAAAATGTAACATAGAACAGGTAGGAAATATATAATCAACCATGACAGGTGCATTCTGTTTTAAGATATGCAAAGAGGGATCTCTTGGGGAAGGTTTAAAGTGTGTGGGAGGTCGTTCCATAATTGTGGTGCTCTGTAGGAAAAGGAGGATCGAGCTGCTTTCTTTTTGTATTGAGGCAAGCTAAATAATGTGTTTGTACTGGATCAGTGATTATGGGAGGTAGGAACAGCTGGAGAGAGCATTCTGCTCAGGTAGGGTGGGAGCTTCCCAGAAAGGCTCTTAAACACAAGGCTGGAAAGATGGAGGGTACTTCTGGATTCCAGCGACAGCCAGTTTAGTTCTTTTAGCATGTCACAATGGTGGGTCCTGTAGTTACATTGTAGCACAAAGCGGCAGAACGAGTTATACAATGTATTAAGTTTACTTAGGTGAGTTTGTGGTGCAGTTGCATATACTACATCTCCATAATCCATGATAGGCATCAGCATTTGCTGTAGAATCTTTTCCTTTACTGTAGGGCTGAGGCAGGATTTGTTTCTGTACAGGGCACCTAGTTTTGGATAGAGTTTAGATGCAAGTTTTTCTATGTGGAGACCAAAAGATAGATTGGGGTCTAACAACATACCCAAGTATTTGAAAGAGTAGACTGCGGTCAGTGTGCAATTTGATTTTGTTTTGATGCTTAGATGGGAATTTTGTAGTTTGTGTAATTTAGGTACCGTTCCAAAGATCATTGTGACAATTTTGTCAGTGTTTAGGAGGAGTTTGTTTTTTGAGATCCACTTTTCTACCTCTGTGAACTGGTCTTGGAGCACTGCTTCAAGCTGCGGCAGATAAGATTTGTTTGCATAGATTACCGTGTCGTCTGCGTACATGTGTACAGTTGAGGATTTGCAGACATTTGGCAGATCATTTTTAAATAATGTGAATAGTAGGGGGCCGAGAATGGAACCTTGTGGAACACCACGTTACTGGGAGAGGGAGGGAGTCGCTGTCAGAAATGGAGACATACTGTGATCGATCCGATACATATGATCGAAACCAGGTTAGCGGACGATCACCAATACCCGAGTTTTTTAATTTGAGCAGTAGTATGTTGTGGTCTACTGTGTCAAAGGCCTTTGCAAAATCAAGGAAAATAGCTCCAGTTAGGTCTCCTTGTTCCATGCCAGTTTGGATGTTGTTGCAAACTTTTAGGAGGTCAGTTGTAGTGGAGTGATTTGGGCGAAAACCTGATTGAACAGGGGTCAGATAGTTATATTGTTGGTAATACTCACATAGTTGCGTATGGACGCATTTTTCAAAGATTTTTGACAATACTGGGAGCAAAGATATTGGGCGATAGTTAGTAACCAAGGTTAACTCACCACTTTTATGGATAGGCACTACTCTTGCAGTCTTCCAAAGTTTGGGTATGTATCCAGACACCAAGGATTCGTTAATTAGGGTTGTGACAGGTTTAGCAATTGCCGGCGCACTGAACTTCAATAGCATTGCTGGGATTTGATCAGGTCCAGACTGGTTTTTCATTTTTAAATTATAAAGGTGTAAATATATTGGTTGTTAAGCTTTAAATTTTACCTACCTAGGTCCAAAAGAGTGTTTAAGTTCCTCCTATTCATTATATACAAGAAGTTAGGTCCAAAAGTGACCTCTTGTACCTTTGGAGGCATTCATCATAGTTTATAATATAAAATTGAGGTTAGAACTGTTTATCTTTAGTATTCACAGCTAATTTCTTGTTTTTTTTCCACATGTACTGATAAACTGTAAAACTAGTAAGGATTGCCATTATTGTTACATGACAATTACTGACCGCTGTATACTTTGCATAACCTCAATAAAAACTTTAAAAAAGGATTGCTTTTATTTCATCCGGAAGTTGTTCGTTATCTGCATTGCCAGAATCCTTGGGTTTTTGAACAATTCACTTTTTATCACCACTGCTTGTTTTGCAGAGGGCGTTCCAGCCAGACCAGTGAATTGTGTGGGACAAGCTCAAAGCCGTTCGTTTCCCCAGCACATCAAAGTCTGTTGTCAGAGGTGGAGAGAGAGTGGTCCAGCCAGACGAGCGGATCTTCTGGAACAAGCAGAAAGCCGTTTGTTTCCCCAGTTCAGCAATAGCCTGCTGCCAGTGAGCCGCAAAGTGACGGTCTGCCGTTTTGCATCGGTCACAGTACGATGCCATCAATTTTGTGAGTGTATTTCCACTTATTTTATACACACCGTCTTTTGAGATACACTATGAGGCGCCCCTTTCTTCTTCTCTCTTGATTTAACTACAGGTTACCTTCCACATCCGGTTTCAAAGTGGAGCTGCCTCGTTCATGCACGACACAATCGGATTAGGATTTGTGTTTGATTCCCACCATCTTCTCTGCAAATTGCACTGGATGTACCAGCATATGAGTGACTGGTAGACACATAATCATATACCACACAGAGTGGTTTTCAGATTTATTCCTCTCACAATTGTTTTGTATTTTATTTTTTTGTGCACTCACATTGATTCTAAGTCCACGCGACCTTTTCGCACAGCCTAACACTATCTTAGTATTTGATCATTTGCTTTAGGCAGTATTTTTGACACTGCACGGTTTCACTTTATGAAATTAGTTTACATTGTTTTTTGTTTTGCTATATAATATCATTTGGTGCACCCCCTATAGGATACCTCCCAGCAGATATCCTATGGTGAAAGTACAATTAGTATGATAGAGAGAATAGTCGTGTGGACATTTGTTTTGGACAATTGAAAGTCGATTAGAAGGAAAATAAATTAAAACTCTTTATCTGAATGTTACTTTCATTTTCGAATGTTCATAATTAATTAGACTGAATATCCACATTCAAAATTTTGAATGTAACATTCAATTTAACAAACATATACATAATAGATACAAATATATTGATGCTATTTGATTCAAATTGTTCTATTTCAAAATATTGCATAATTCAAATATTACATTTAAAGAGAGCTTTAGAAATACTATTATATTCATGTTAGAATGTTTTACAAACATTAGAAATTCGAAACGAACAAACAAACGTGTTAAAATGTTGCAAAACATTCGCCTGCTCATAGTCTGCAGACTAAAGCCCTGATTGGCTCCTTCAAATAAGGCAAATGGTGGGTGGAGTTTAGTTATTGATAAACTATTGCAGCAAAAAAGATGTTAATTTGTTTCAAAAAGTTAAGACTTGGCTGATATTTTATAGCAACACAACAGAAATGTCTTGTAATTACAGTGCGTTTCCTGTCCCTTTAAAGGGACAGGAAACCCAAATGTTTTCTTTCATGATTCGGATAGAACATACATTTTTAAACAACATTCCAATTTACTTCTTTTATCTAATTTGCTTCATTATTTAGGTATCCTTTGTTGAAAACCATAGCTAGGCAGGCTCAGCACCTGGGCATTATTTATATCCCCTCTGCAACATTCTACATAGTAATTGGTAACCTCAGAACACAAACTCATTTACATCTGTTCCCATAAAACAGAAGACCAGGAACATGAATTAACCAGATCTTTTAAGAGGTGTTTCCCTGAACTGTTTACGATTTGCAAAATAGCTAACAAAATGACAGTATTAAATGATGTTAATGGGACAGTCTACTTGATTTTTTTATTGTTTAAAAATGTAGATAAGGCCTTTACTACCCATTCCCCAGCTTTGCATAACCAATATCAACATACTTTATAAACTCCAAGTTTCCCTGTTTCTAAGCCCCTGCAGGCCGCCCCTTATCTCTGTGCTTTTTATTAGCTTTTTAAATCTTGCACAGCAGCCAGACAGTGCTAGTTAATGTGTGTCATATAGATAGCATTGTGCTTACTCCTATGGAGAATCAAAATGGTTATGCAGGAACCAGCACTTAAAGGGATATTAAACCCAAATTTTTCCTTTAATGATTTGGATAGAGCAGGCAATTTTAAGCAACTTTCTAATTTACTCCTATTGTCAATTTTTCTTCGTTCTCTTGGTATCTTTATGTGCCTGCAAACTGACTGAGTTAAGAAGTCACTAGCTTCTCTATAGTCATAAAAGTTGTCCCAAATGTATCCTAGACTTACAAGGATAACAAAGTCCCAAAATATGTCCACTTGAGGTGTTAAGTGCTGTCCTTCAGTACCTAGAATGCAAAAGCACTGAACTGTGGAACCAGCTGCAGGGCAGATCACAGCTACTGAGGTGTGGCAGGTACTTTTCTCCCTGTCATGGACCTGTAGTCACCAACTCTGGCTTTCTGCAAAAGGGTAGCAAAGATGTTAGAAGTAAAGCAAATACAACCTCGCTGCCTTCTGACTGCTAAAAGACACCACTACTCTTACTAAAGAGATTGACGTGAACAGAGCTAGACCCCAATCCTTGCTTGCAGGGAAAAGTACCCATAAAAGGATTAAATATCTTCAGACACCAACTTTGCACAACCTCCATTGACAAAGGCAAAGAGAATGACTGGGGATTATGGGTAAGGGAAGTTACACTTAACAGCTTTACTGGGGTGCTCTTTGCCTCCTCCTGCTGGCCAGGAGTTGAATATCCCACTAGTAATTGGGATGACGTCGTGGATTTTCCATGTCATAGGGATTATCTATCTTTTTAAACAATAATAGATTTCAGGCACTGTCCCTTTAATTAAGTTTAATGTCCAATGCAAAATTGAAGGGAAAAAATAGGTAAATAAATAAAAAAAAACAGTTACCTTATCCTGCCCCTACTATTTTATCTCCACAGCTTTATTCTATTCAGCCAATCCAGCATCTGAACAATGCAGCAGTGTTTCTACTGACTGGCCGAACAGAACAGAGTATTGTTGCTTCTCCAGGTCCCTTTTAAAAAATAATAAAGTGAGCAAAAGCAATTTAAAAATGGACAGTAAACACCTTGTAATGACAAAACATCGTGTTGTCTCTCTTTAGAAAAAACATCAGACAAGTCTAAATATTTTAAAGCAAATTAACCCCTTCCTGCCATTAGGACGTTCCATGCCGTCCTTCCTGAGCTGGGCTTTAGCGCCGTTATGAAGACATGATATGCCCGAGACGTTTGGCTGTCCTGAATCCATAGGCCGCGTCCTAAATGGGATCATGGGCTGGAGGGCATGCCTAGCATCATAGGCACTCCCCCCCCTCACCCGATCCCATCGTTCATCGCAATCTCGTAATTTACATTTTTACTTATTTAGACAAATAAGTCCCAGAAGGAAGAAGTTAATGTCTTGCTTGCTGAAATTGTTTTTTCAGTAGTCAAACTCCACCCACTACTTATGGGTAGTATTATTATTTATTATTATTTGGAGGAGTCAATCCAGGCTTAAGTGTGCTGAGAAAAAGGCTAGCTACGGGCATTATGTTACTTTAAAGTGCATTTTTTGCAGGTGTCATTTGATAAAGCCAATTGTGGATATATATGAAGCAGGGTTAGCCTTAAGAAGTCAGCATGTGCATTTCCAGTTTCCGAATTAGAAAATGCACGATTTTTAGAGCTAAAATTACATGAAAAGGGGACAAAATAAATAATGAAAGTATTTTGTAAAGTAGTTTTATATTAAAATCCCAAGGTGTTTATTACCCCTTTAAATGGACATTTAAAGGGATAGTAAACCCAAAGCAGGAATGTAAAGCTTTGGAGCCGGCCCATTTTTGGTTGAGAACCTGGGTTATGCTTGTTTATTGGTGGCTTAAATGTAGCCACCAATAAGCAAGCTCTATCCAGGGTGCTGAACCTAAAATGGGCTGGGTTGTAAGCTTTATATTTCTGCTTTTTAAATAAAGATAGCAAGAGAACGAAGAAAATTTGATAATAGGAGTAAATTAGAAAGTTGATTAAAATTGCTGCTCTATCTGAATCGTGAAAGAAAATATTTGGGTTTAGTGTCCCTTTAAGTCATTTTACATAGGCATTTTGTTAGTACAATTTGCGTGGCTGTAAAGCCCAGGAAGACACCCCTTGAAAAGTCTCCTGGGTATGTTTATATTATCTCCTTTGCTGATGCTAATAAGAGACAAATATGGATAAGTGTATACACATATCAAGCATTCACTGTGCAGTGTGTACGAGGGTCATGTTTCTGCATTCTATTCAAATTACAGGAAAAGTAGGCAAAATAAGTAAAGCAAGTTTTTTTCACTAATTTTGAGTTTCATCGCTTCTTTAAATATGAAACGTGCTACAGCTGGGCTAAGTGTACGTACTGCCCGATATTGTAGGCGTTTGCATGTGGGTTGGAATCAAATGATCACTTCCCCAGTTTAATTGTTTCTATAACACAGAGCACGAGCAAGCACCTTATGGATTTTAGAAGCAACGGTTTCCCTTGCAGGAGATTCAGTTCTTTAACTTCATGTGACAAGGAATTAGAAACACATGAAATCATTGGAAAGACTCGCTTCTGAAGTTTAAACAAAGCTAGCTAGCACTTGTGACATGTTTAAAAAACAATGCGGAAATAATCTAATGCAGGGAATATTACTCTGCAATGGAAACTATGAAGCTAGATCAAATGCCAAACACAAGGATGAGGAATGGAAACCCTGGTGCCCAGTTTTCAGCAAAAGATAGATAGAGAAGTGAAGTTAGCAATTAGGGTCATTCATCAGCTTAACTCCTCGGCTGCCAAAGAGAGCTACTCAATGCACTGCAGTACTCTGACAGCTAAGGGGTTAAAGACACATTGTACGGTGGTATCTGCATACAGTACAGTGTGCTACACATCATGACCTTGTCCAACAAAGGAATTATAGAATGCACGAAACAAAGAAGGGGTAATAAAGTGTGCAGAGACCTTACAAGGACTGCGGCTCACACTATGTCAGCAGTGATCCTGATATTTATACAGAGATTCTAATCTATTAGCAATATTAAACTAAATGATAAATCACTATGTTCCTGCACATTTCCATCCCAGCAGGTTCTCTTGTATCTCATACATATTGTGGGTATGCGTCACAGTTAAACGGGCATAGAACTATAATAAAAATAAAATGCTCTAATTTGTTAAAGCATTTTATTATCATTTAGCAAATGCTCACTGCTGCAAAGGGGTTAAACACACAAACTTACACCCCTTTTGGTCATTAAAGTGTTCCCAGTGATCTATTTACTTGCTGGACTGTAATCAATTGTTTCCCATAGCTCTTTATTTTTATATAAATAGCTGCCTTTCTTGTAAAGAGGGCAGCAACAGAAATCATTCTCCCAGTGTCTTAGAGAGGAGAGCCCAGGCTATTTAAAAGGGTTTCCCTGCAGCATATTTGATACAATAAATATTTAGCAGCTGCTTGGATGTGTGCATTGTTCCTTTAAAGGGACATTGTAAACTAGATTGTTTCTTGCATAAATGTTTTGTAGATTATCCATTTACATAGCCCATCTGGGGTATTTTTGTTACAATGTATAGTTTTGTATATATATATATTTTTATTTTTTTTGAATAATGTGCTGATTTTCAGACTTCTAACCAAGCCCCACAGTATCAGATGTATACTGAAGTATACAGATTCCTTCTGCTCCTGTTTGTGTAAAAGGTCTTTTCATATAAAGGGGAGGAGGGGAGTGTTTGCTCTTCCTGCGTTCTCAGTCCCTTTCACTGGGTGTCCCAGCCTAACCTTATCAACAGTGATAAACTGTGAGCTTCTAAGTAAGTTTTTAAAAGGTTTTATACTGAAATTTTAGATCAGCATCTGTGCATATTCTCCTTCATAGTAGTGTCTATTACATGCAGTCATATGACCATTGGTGTACACTGTCCCTGTAAGCACTTTTTCTATGTCTGATTTGAGGGACATGGGTATCACACTTATTTACTTTGTCTACACCATTTGTATATTGTATTGCTACATATTTATATAGAAGCTTCCATAAGTTATTCTGCTCTGTGTATAACTCACAGTACTACACTGCATCTATATTTACCTGCATCTCCAGTTGTTGCTGTTGGAGCTTTTCCAGATGTTGCAGTCTCTGCTCCGTCAGCTGCGCCAGCTGTTTCTCCAGCTCGCTCACTCGGTCCTGGTGATATGAATCGCTCAGGAGGCTGACTCGGAATCCTGCTTTGCTGCTCTGTGAGACGTTGCAGCTGTTTATCGGCCTCATGCAGTTTGTCAAGCAGTTGGGGTAATGGAAATCCTCTGGGCTTCCATACTGCTCTGCGTCTAGAAAAAGAAATTGTATTCATGATTCTATAGCACACATCTATGTGATGACATTAAAGTCAATGCGTTATTTATATATCAGGCATTATTCATAGCATTACAAAATATTTGCACACAAACAAAATTATTTAAAATCATATAAACTGTTGTGTTCAATAAAAATATGCATTGTTTTGCAGACCCAGGACACACCCACTAAAGGCCTCTGGGATGTGTTTATCTTACTTCTTTAGTTGTGGCCAATTAGAGACAGGTATTAACCAAGCTACTGCACATATCAACCAATCAGTGCACAGCATCTAGGAATGTCAGGGTTCTCCATTCCATGAAAGGCACTCCAGCCTCTCTTGGGGGGGTTTGAAACCATCACAATTTTGAGTTAAATTGATGGTAAACTACTTCTTAAAATAATTATATAATTATTATTGATTTGTTCTAAAATCTCACATACTAATCCAAATTTCGTCTTAGCATGTTAATTAAAAATTACTTGCAATCTTTTGATTAGATTTCTAAAATTATATGAAGCGGTCACCCTCCAGCCCCCTGCGGTCACAAATTCATGCTTTTGCTTCATCATCCAATCAAGTAAGTGTGTTGCTAGACAATCACAAGCATTTCTAATCGTCATTTAGATCAGTGCGCATGCGGTAAAATCGATCCATAACCGGAAGCTCTGATGTGTAGAGCAGGTGGGGGCCGCAATACACATGAGATAAGTTTTAGTATTAAACTTAGAGGGGCGGAGCTAAGAGGTGCTAAAACGGCATTAGTAAATTAATTAAATTACAATAAAAGTAAGATGGAAAAATTATTTAAAACAACTTTAAAGGGATAGTCTAATCAAAAATAAACTTTCATGATTAAGATAAAGCATGCAATTTTAAGCAACTTTCTAATTTACTCCTATTATCAATTTTTCTTCATTCTCTTGGTATCTTTACTTTAAAAGCTGAAAAGTAAGCTTAGTAGCCAGCCCATTTTTGGTTCAGCACCTGGGTAGCATTTGCTGATTGGATGGATACATTTAGACACCAATCAGCAAGCACTACTCCGGTGCTGAACCAAAAATGGGCCGGCTTCTAAGCTTACATTCAAATAAAGATACCAAGAGAACAAAGACAAATTGATAATAGGAGTAAATTAGAAAGTTGCTTAAAATTGCTGCTCTATCTGAATCGTGAAAGTTTCATTTTTACTACACCATCCCTTTAAAATTGACTTCTCTTATCTAATTTACTTCATTCTCTTGGTATCTTTTGTGGAAGAAGCAGCCTTGCACTACTGGGTGTTTGCTGAAAGTCAATGGCAAGATGCATATATGTGGAACCATCAATCAGCAGCTTTTGAGCCTACCTAAATATAATTTTTAACAAAGGATACAAAAGAGAACAAAACAAATTAGGTAATAAAAATAAATTAGAAAGTTATTTAAAACTGCATGTTCTATCTGAATCGTGAAAAAAAAGTGGGTTTAAAGGGACATCAAACAGTATGAACTAACATACGTTTCTAAACATATAATTCAGCCAAATCTTACCTGCAAAATCTTTTAATTCAGGCATAGTTTTGTTAGCAGCAAGCTCCCCTCCTGGGCATTTCATATATGGAAGGTGCTATCCAGGCAATAGCCTCTGCAGAATGTACTCATGCACATTCAACGTAGGGGGCAGGGTCACATGACATCTGACTAATGCAGTGCACAGTATAATGCTAAAGCTTTCACAAAGCATGTGACATTATCCCCATGGAAATGAGCAAGCCACTTGGCAACAAACAATAGCAGTACCTGCTGTTTCTCCTCAACCCCCCTTACTTGCATAAGTAACTATCTTTACGTGCACACTGTTATATGATACCTCAGGGTTTGGAGTAAGACACTGATAAGGGAGGTGGAGCAGGCTACACTAGGCTACACTAAAGTGTAAGTAATTTTGCAGATTATTGAAGCTTTTTTTTTAAACTTTCCTTTTCACACACTGTTTTACCTCAGTTCACCCTTTTATAATAAGCACATAACTCAAATTGTTTTATGGCACTTTAATAATGATGAAAGGTAATGTGTTCTTCTGTCATATTTGAAACGGTTCAGGATTCAGACTCCCCCCGTGTCATCCATGTGTACTATGCTCTATGAAAGAAATCATTCTACCCATTATTATAGATAGCAGAATATGATTTGGATGAGATATTTCCTAAATTAATCATATTGTTGCACTCAACTATCATAACACAAAATGTATATGATTTTACACCTTCTTAGAGGGTTTTATCCAGCTAGAAAAAAAGTATTTGGTAAATGCACAAGAAGCAAGGTAAATTCATATGTTTAACCCCTTCATTGCTGATCCCTTTTTTACCTGGTAAGTTTAGCCATTATAGAATCTTGCACTCAATGCATTATGATTCTGAGTTACCCACACAATTCATATTAGATTATTTCATTTTTAAAATAAATTCCCTTAACTACGTGCGTTACCCCAGCAATGGGTTAAACATACAGTCAAAGCCACGTTTCTGGGCTTTTCCACTTTAGGATGCAGCTGGGATTGAACCTATGCACAAATGGCACTCCTGATCCTTATCTGAAGAAGCAATGCACTGAGCATGGGTGTGCTCTTTCGACTGAGTTTAAAACACAAATAAAAGTATTTTATTTTTACAATAAAATGCTTCTTTAATACTACAATAGCTCCTTGTTTAGTTTTCACTGGTTCAGCTGTAGACAACTATAATAGATTTTTGTTTTTAAATTGTTCACTTTCATAACTTAAAATATCTAAACGAGCAAGTAATCTAATTTAAGTGTTTTAAATAACTACACAAATACCAAATTACAGCCCGAGTTGCCATTCCAATCCTGTATTCATAAGAATAATCGGCTTTATCATTAAACCCGAAACCAACTAAACAAATGTGAGTCATACTAGTCAGTAGTACATCATAAAAAACCCTTCAGTAATGATTCAACCAATAGGAAACGATACCTGAAGAATAGGTGCTGCAGCAGCAATAGCAGCAGCCGTAGCAGCAGCGATAGTTGTAGCAGAATCAACCACACTCTGGGTTTGCTTTATATCCGGTGCAGAGGTCTCTTTTCTTCGGTGGCCGAATCCTCAAGAAGCTTAACCTTCACCTCTTTAGTCACTGGGGTACTATGTACTCTGTAATTACAATCATATTAACACACTATTTGTCCTTATTAACCTTTTAACGCCGTTATGCCGTTCTATTCCGTCATATTTACACTGGGCTTTAAAGCCGTTATGACGGAATAGACGTCATATCAAACGGCTGTCCTGAAGCCTTCTGCGCTTCAAGGACTTGATCGCGGTCTGGAGGGCGTTCCTAGGGTTGTAGGGACGCCCCCCAGATGCGATCCAATAATAGAAATCTCGCGATTGAATGCACGATCGCGTAGTTTCAATTTGTCTACATCGGAACAGGTGTTCGATGTAGACACTTTAACCCTGTCACGAAAGGGTTAAACAAACTACTTTATAAACAAAGTATGATGAGAAAACCCGTACAAGAGTGGTAAATGACGCACGCTACCCACTTAGAAAACTTTCCACTGTCTTCAGTACACTCTTACTGTTACCGTTTCATTATCATTTTCACATAAAGCTAATTGTATAGGAAGCAAGAGACAAGAATGTGCTGTGGGAATTGTTTCATCCTGTGTCAAACACTCAAAGTGAAGAGAAAGAATTTTATTGGAAAACATAACATCTCTTTTCCCTCATATTCTACCATGACAGCACATAAAGCTAAATACCAGTATACATAAATCATTTGTGTGGATCAAATGCTCATTATTAAACAAAACTCTCTCTTTCACATTTTATAGGTGTTCCATTGCTGCTCCACACTTAAAGGGACACAAGTCAAAATAAACTTTTATAATTCAGAAAGAGCATACAGTTTTAAAGACACTTTCTAATTTACTTCCAAATCTTGCACAAGTCGTTTTATATTTACACTTTCTTGGGAACAAGATCCTACTGAGCATGTGCACAAGCTCTCAGGATATACGTATACTAGTCTGATTGGCTGGTTGTCTGTCACATGATACAGGGTGGGGCCAGAAAACGGGAGAAAAAATAAACATGTCAGAAAAAAATCTATTGCTTATTTGAAATTCAGAGTAAGTGTTAAGTCATTGTCTTTTTATTATTTACTTATTAATTTTGCAATTCTATTGCATTGAGTGGTCCTTTAATACGCAGATGATTTTACGGCGTAAGCGTAACATGGACAGTAAACGTATCATTTTGTAGTAGTAATCACAGCAGTGAATAGATCGGGTTTATTCCCACAAGGGCTTAAACAAATATATGAGAAGTTAAAAAGACTTCATTACCTGCATGTCCAGCCACTCCTTACAGTATTTTTTTTAAGCTATGAGTTAGCAGGCAGTTCCACCAATCAGATGCTTTGCCCCTGACCCACTGAAGGAAAGCAGACTGCTCCTGCACCTCTACTTCACTAGCTAATGTTTATGGTGGCAAACTGCATATCAACACTAGCATAAACATTAGCTAGTAAAGCAGAGGCAGAGGAGCATGCTCTAATTCCTTTGAAAGGGTAGGGCTAGCCTTTTAAAGGCCTATTAATAACAATTTCAAAGTTAATTCCATTTCCTCCCCACCCCAATATTTGTGATCAGCCAATCACAAAATGAATATACATATACACTGTGAGTTCTTGCACTATGCAGTGCTTAAAATTATATTTTACCTCCATTTTTATACTACAAATGGTACAGGTATTATATACAAAACAAAGGAGAAGCATTGAAACCATAATAAAACCCTTAAGCCACCTGGAAGTAGGTACAGGGTACTTT
>NC_069499.1:40674000-40714225 GCF_027579735.1 Bombina bombina | reverse complement strand
CATCATCTTACGTTACACGTCTTTCACACTTAAGTCTTTGTCTTACTGTAATTAAATACTAACTAATTAACCCATTACTTTACCATCCATACCAGCGTCCACCGCTAACTACCCCGCAAGACGCAAGTACTAATATTTCTTCAGCATTTCATTGCCAAAAAATATATATTGAGGCAGCGGCCGGGCTGGGAGCTCAGAGTGACTCAGAGACAGTGACTGACTAAGTCTGTGTCTGTAACTGTTAAATTGTCATTCACAGTCAGACAGTCACAGGCTCAGTCTGTGTCATCCATGTCACTCACAGTGTCAACGAACAATGTATGACTATGAGGCGGCGGGCCGAAGGCCGGGTCAGGTCAGGTGGGACGGGCTGGCGGCTTACGTGAGTGACATCACTGAGACTGTGTAGACTGAATCTGTGTCTATTGTCTTCTCACTCAGTCTCACCACACGTGCCATGGGAGGAGCGCCTGCGCATGCGTGACGCGTCAGCGAGCCGACTTGAGGACGGAGTAAACTAACTTACTTGCAGCAGGAGGTGAGGCCACGTGGGGTCATGTGCGGAAGCATAGCAGGGACTAGACTGATTCTGACGGCGGGTTAGTTAGGGTAGGGAGTGGGGACAGTGCCAGCCAGCCAGGAAGTGGACAGTGGAGACAGAGTGAGTCAGTCTGAGTGGACAGTGGACAGTTGGACACACTGTCACACAGACTACAGACACAGTTCAACTGCAAGTTGATTGAAGTCTCTGGAATTAAATTGATCGTCAACCGTATGTACTACTAGTATATATTTTTAATAATTAAATGTGATTGTGATGTGATTGAATGGTGAAGTAACAGTTTGTGAACCTGATATGAACAGTGAGTCATGTAAGCATCATGGCATTAGACATCTACACTACAATTCATGCAGATATATTCATTATGGTGGAGATATATTTATTCATAGTGTTTTTATTTGGAGCATTAAAAAACACTATGAATAAATAGATCTCCACCATAATGAATATATCTGCATGAAGTGTAGTGTAGATGCCATGCTATATAAAACAGTCTGCCATATTTATTTTCTTTGTCATAGCAGCTTCTCCAATTTACTCCTCATGCCAGGGATCTGCATGCTATTATGAAACTGAAGGTTCCTCAGTATAGCTTGCTTGACAGAAGTAATACTTGAGTGACTGTGAATGGATGGCTGACTGTATATATCTATCTTCTGAGTGAGACTGAGTGTGATTGAAGTCCAGTAGAAGACATACTACTGACCGTGTCAAAAATTTTAAAATATGGCAGACTGTTTTTATAAGCATGGCATCTACACTTCATGCAGATATATTAATTATGGTAGAGATATATTTATTCATAGTGTTTTTACTTGTTGTTACTGCACTGTAACCTACGGAGCATTCCGTATGGTGCTTTTTTCTGCATGCCCTTTTTGTTTTTAAAGCACTGTCTGTACCTATGATAATAAACCCGCTTTGTTGCATCTTACCTATTGTGCCTTTGGATTTGTGGAGGATGGTTAGCCGGTCTCTTCATTGTTTGCTTCAATTTTGCTGACGTCATTGGACCGAGACGTCTGGATCTGGCTCCTGTCGGCATCCGTAGGAATGCGAATGGTGCACACGCTGAAGACGCGCTGAACAGGATCGCTGAAGAAAGTAGCCCATCATACTGCCAGGGGGTAAGCACCGCTTGCTTTATTTCTTATTGTTTTTACTTGGAGCATTTTTGCAAAAGCAGGTGTTGGGCTCAGGGACAGACTGTATATCACTATCATTAAAATACATTATGGTTGTATATCACTATATATGTATATCACTATCATTAAAATACATTATGGTTGGTATTAAATGTATTGTTATACCTAGGTTACAATACTACTTAGGTTTGCAGACTTTTTATTAAAAACACTTTCAGCCTGTATTACATATCCACCGCATTGTTCCATTAAGTGATTTCAGAATGTAAAGTTGTATTTTATCCAAATGAAATAATACATTCTTTGCTGTTCAGTGCACTTATACTGAGTCTGCAGCATTATTTCTGGAAAGTTTCAAAATTTGTATGGGTTGGGCTGAGGGGGCGTGGCTTGGTTGGAGGGGGCATGGCTGGACTGGAGGGGCGTGGCTGGGCCGGTCTATACAAATTTCCAGGGTTGGTCTGATTTCCAAGTCCGGCCCTGACTCTGTTAACCTCTTCTGGATAATGATTCTGTACTGGCTTCTGCCTATAGGTTGTTGACCTCTGTCTCTCTCAGTTGTGGTTCTGCTGTATCAGTTGTCTGCACAGTTTGACCTATGGCATGAACTTGTACCACAATTTGTCACGTCCAAACCTCAGAATAATTTTTCCCACCCTATTTCATGATGATTTTGTGTACTTCACAGCTTGGGTATAGGATCCCACATGTTATGGCTTGCGGACTCACCATCTTTTTTTATGAAAGAAAACTAAATTTATACGTACCTGATAGCTTAATTTCTTTCATGATGGTGAGAGTCCCCGAGACCTGCCCTTTTTTTTTTTATAACAGTTGGGGACATACTAGTTGGCACTTCTTTTACCCTGCTTTTCCTTTCCTGCTTTTATTAGTTTCTCCTTACTCTTGGCCATATGTATGACTAAGGAATCATGGGAGAGTGGGAGAGATTGAAACTCTGTTTTGCCTCCTCTTATATGACTGGACTTTAATCCCACATGTGATGGTTTATGGACTCTCACCATCATGATAAGAAATTAATTTATCAAGTAAGCATAATTTTTCTTTAATGAAAACAGGTTAAGTAAAATATGTTTACATTATGAAAGAGAAAAAACTAGAAATCCCAGATTTACATATATAAAATGGTCAGTGCATTATATTTAAAAAGGATCCTTTACTTTACATCGCCAATGTCGGTGCCAATGCTGCTTGGAATATGTCACCAGCATCGCCACCCATTGAGATGTATAGTAAATTGCCTCTCAGTGATGCTGCCTTTAAACCTAACAATTATGGATTTAAATATCACCTCTATGTTGATGACACCTAGATCTACCTCTCCACCTCTCTCTCCCTCTGTCCTTTCTCATGTCAGTGACTGCTTATCTGGTATTTCTTCCTGGATGGCCTCTCACCACCTAAAGATTAACATGTCCAAGACTGAGCTCCTTCTTATCACCCCCCCCCCCCCCCTCAAGCTCTACAAGCTTTCTTTTCTATCCCTGTTGACGGCATCACCATTTCCCCATTGCCCCAAGTCTGCTGCCTCAGAGTTACACTTGATTTAAATCTATCCGTCCTCTACATCCAATCGCTTTCTTCATCCTGCTGCAACCACCAAGGCAATATTTCCAAGATTCGCCCTTTTCTGAGCGCTAACACCACAAAGCAAATAATCCACTCCCTTGTTATTTCCCGACTTGACTACTGCAATATCCTACTTACTGGCCTTCCTCTTTCCCGCCTCTCCCCCCTTCAATCCATCCTCGGCCAGGCTGATCCACCTTTCCCGTCGCTTTGTATCTGCTGCACCTCTCTGTGAGTCCCTTTATTGGCTTCCCATTCACAGCAGAATTAAATTCAAAATTCTTACCCTTACAACAAATACAAAGCTCTCACCAACACCGCTCCCCACTACCTATCCTCTCTAATAAACAATGATACTCCAGCCCGCCCACTAAGATCCAACAATGACCTGCTCCTTGCATCTTCAACTATCACCTCTTCCCATGCTAGACTGTAGGACCAACCCTTTGGAACACTCTCCCTCCTGCTGTCAGGCTTTGCCCTAATCTTTCTTCATTAAAATGATGCCTGAAGACTTTTTTATTCAGAGAAGCCTACCACCCAGCTCAATAATAAATTATTTTCACTTACCTAACATTTCCCTCATCTAACTCTGCATTAACATCTTTCTCAATCTTGCAGTCCTCACCTCCTGTTTCTCAACCTCCTACCCTTCTAGATTTCAAGTTCCCACGGAAATAGGGCCCTCAATTCCTCCTGTATGTGTTTGTAAAATTGTGTCCTGTCTTTTACAAGTTTTATATAATTGTTTTATTTAAATTAATTGCACTTTTTAATATTTCACCGGCATTCTCGACATCGCAAGCTGCCTCTCAGCAGTTTGGACCATCAGAGCCTAAGAGTTTTAGAAATGGGTTTGATGCCCCAACTCTGTGCACAGGAGATAATCAACAGATAAATAGTGATCCACCAATCAACATTTTTCTTCTTTGGTTCTAAACCATTTCCATTTAGAATACTATAGATTACAGGGGCAGTTTCTGTCTTTATGTACCATTGCAACACATTATCTAGTATTGCTAGAAGCATATGGTTTGTATTTATGCTCTTTTTATCCCTTCAAACCTATCCTACCATCTCAAGAACATTGAGGTTCTAGGATAATATTTTTATGGTCTGATTGTTTTGAATCCAATAATAAATCTGCCAGACTTCTTGATACATTTAAAATGAATGTTCTCTGGGCTGTCACTGCCTGTGATAAGCTATGGAAAATACCAGCACCTCAAATCTGTGATAATTTAATGTTTCTCCTGCTGTGCTGTAGTCTATCACATTGTGACAGTGAAGAATCACTCTCCTTGCTTCAGTAACCGTTTCACTTTATTGCTTTATTTCTGACATCTTTAAGTGCACATCAAACACAGAATTCATATGTGATGAGGTTTTTCTCTGTTATGATGGATCCATTCTTGGAATTTTTTTTAATCATTTCTATCTCTCTGATATACTGTCCAGTTTGACAATGTAAATAAGATCTGAAATGTAAAACTGACAACACTATACTGTATATCTGGTAATAAAATACATATTTGACACTTTTACTTTAAATTAGTATAAATATATATATCTTTCTTTTTAAATTAGATCTCTGCCAGTAACGTCCCAGCAATGAGTTTGTTCTATTCCTTCATGTTTGTTTAAAATGCACCAGTAAAGGGAAATTTAACTCAATATTTAACCCCCCTGTAAAATGTTCAATTAAGGAAAATAAAACATTACACTACTTTTTCATTATTTATTTTGCCTGATTTTGCTGTAAAACACATTTGAAAAAGTATGATGAAAATTACTTGAGCTTTTAACATTTTAAACAGTGATTGGCTAGCTCAGATCACATGCTTATTATATCTGTCTCTAATTGGATGTAGTAAAGTGGACCAGAAACATGGATTTCATAAGGCTTTTCAAGAGGAGTATATCTAAGTATTTGAAAAACCTTGTAAACTGTTCAAACAAAATGACAGGGCATAAAGGATAAAGGATCATTAACAGTAGAATTACATAACCAACAAATGCATAATAACAATACAATGCAAAATCACTTAGTGTGAATTTCATATGAGTAGTGAATTTTTTTTATGATAAATTTCAAAGTTATCCCAATTTTTCTTGCACATGCTCAGTGGGATCTGGTATCTCAGAAAGTCCCTTTAAATGCTGATATATAATACATGTTTAATGTCAATTTATTTAAACATACTTTTTACCTCTTTGATTACCTTGTATCTAAACCTCTGCAGACTGCCTCCTTATCTCAGTTGTTTGAAAGACTTGCATTTTAGCCAATCGGTGCTGACTCCACGGGAGTGAGCACAATGTTATCTATATGACACACATGAACTAGCACTATCACCATAGTAACATAGTAGATGAGGTTGAAAAAAAGACTTAAGTCCATTGAGTTCAACCTATACAAATCTAATATATTTACAAAAAAGCTCTAGTTGAGCTTAAATAAATTCCATTAAAAAAGGTGACCCATTTAACACAAGCAATCATATCCATGAATTCTGTTTCTAGCCAGAAATGGAACCAAACCATTTTTAAATGTATCTAAGGTATTGGCATTCACTAGTATCAAACAAAGAAAGAAAAGCGGTGCTTACCCCCTGGGTATTGTGATCGGCCTCTTCTGTGTAGGTCCAGCGCGTGCACTATGTAAACATTCCTACGGGTGCTGGCAGGAGCCAGAAAGGACGTCTCTGTCCACAAACATCAGGAACCGCTGGGAAAGAATGTCACAATTTATGTCACTTGTCCCTTGGTATAATTGTTCCAGGAGTCTGTCCCAAACAGTAAAAATCTACCCTGAGGGGTGGTCTTAATATATATTTGTTTTCATGTTGTCTGTAGGATCTGAAACAATAGTGGTCCACCACATGATTAAGGGGCATAGCTCCCCGAAACGTCGTGGCTGTTTGACTCTGCACTCTCTCAAATAAATTATTGAAATGTTGGCATTTTGGAGAGCTTCATTTATATTGTTTCACTATTGTTGGGGAGTTTTGTAGTGACTCCTTGAAGCTCTGACCAGTGAGTATTGCTGCTGGATGAATTTAATATTTTTGTCTGTAGGATCTGAGACATCTGTACCTCTATATTAAGATTAGACATGTGCAACGCCAAAAAAATAGTTTTGTTTCATTTTTATTAGTTAAATAAATAATTTTGTTTCAGCAAATTAGTTTAGTTAAGTTTAAAAAAAAAATTGATTTGGCAAATTAGTTAAGTTAAATCGTTTTTTTCGGATCTGTTCGTTTTTTCAGATCCATTTTTTATTCATATGCATTATTCTATTCTGAAATTTAAAATATAATAATGCATATGAATAAAGAATGGATCAGATTTTTTTTTTTTAACTAAACATAACTAATTTGCCGGCGATTGCCGAAACAAAAAACATAGTCGACACTAAACCTATTAACCCCTAAACCGCCGCCCTCCCACATCGCCAACACTACCTAAAGCTATTAACCCCTAAACCGCAGTTCCCCGACATCGCCAACACTAACTGAAACACTAAATAAACCTATTAACCCCTAAACTGCCATTCCCAAACATCGCCAACACTAACTAAACCTATTAACCCCTAAACTGCCGTTCCCAAACATCACCGACACTAACTAAAACACTAAATAAACATATTAACCCCTAAACCACCGTTCCCAAACATCACCAACACTAACTAAAACACTTAATAAACATATTAACCCCTAAACCACCGTTCCCAAACATCGCCAACACTAACTAAACCTATTAACCCCTAAACCACCAGCCCCCACATCGCAACAACCTAAATTAAACTATATTAACCCCTAAACCTAACACCCTCTAACTTTAAC
Source organism: Bombina bombina (assembly GCF_027579735.1). Classification (NCBI taxonomy): domain Eukaryota; kingdom Metazoa; phylum Chordata; class Amphibia; order Anura; family Bombinatoridae; genus Bombina; species Bombina bombina. Next base: position 40,707,083 of record NC_069499.1, on the reverse strand, counting down.
ATAATTAAAATAGACCTAAATTAAAGTTACAATTATTAACTAACTACCTATTTAAAAATAAATACAAACTTACCTGTGAAATAAAAATAAAACCTAAGCTTACACTAATAAAACCTAACATTACCAAAAAAATTAAAATAAATTACAAAAAATAACAAACAAAATTATCCAAAACTTTTTTTTTATTGCAAAAAAATACAAACCCCCACCCCCAAACCTACAAAATAAAAATAAACCTAATCTACCCATTGCCTCGAAAAGGGCATTTGTACGGGCATTGCCCTTTAAAAAGGCATTCAGCTCTTTTTCAGCCCATTAAAAATAAAAAAAGCCTAATCTAAAATAAATAAATAAATATCTCATTACAAAAAATAACAAATGAAATAATCCAAAATAATAAAAATTATTCCTATTCTAATACCCACTCCAAAAACCCACCCCAAAATAAAGAAACACCTAATCCTATAATATAAAAGGCCAAGTGTGTTTGTCCGAAGCTGTCATGCGCAGTAGAGACAGCACGAAGACAAACACACCTGGCCTTAGAGTCCCTACCTGATCTGCTGTTTGCAGCCGGTGTGGGAAGAAGTGGGCGCGGCTGGGCGGGGGCGTGACCAGATGTGACGGTGGGGTGGAGCCGGGCGTGACAGGGGCGGGCGCGGTCATGCACGCAAGATAGAGGGGAGAGAGATAGAAAGAGGGGGGATAGATAGAAAGAGGGGGAGAGAACAAAAAAGATGGGAAAGAGCTAAAGATAGGATAAGAGAGAGCAAAAGAGAGGGGGAGAGAGAAAATAAGAGGGGAAAAGAAAAAGAGAAAAAGAGACGGGAAGAGAGAGAGCAAAAGAGAAGGGGGAAAGAGAGAGGGGGGGGGAGATAGAGAGAGGGGGAAGAGAGAGAGAGGGGCAGATAGAGCAAAAGAGAGGGGGGAAAGAGAGCAATAGAGAGGGAGAGAGAGAGCAAAAGAGAGTGATGGAGAGAGAGAGCAAAAGAGAGGGATGGAGAGAGAGAGCAAAAGAGAGGGGAGAGAGAACAAAAGAGAAGGGGGAGAGAGACAGCGCAAAAGAGATGGGGGAGGGGGGAGAAAGCGCAAAAGAGAGGGGGGAGCGAGAGCGTAAAAGAGAGGGGGAGAGAGAGCGCAAAAGAGAGGGGAGAGAGAGAGCAAAAGAGAGGGGGAGAGAGAGAGCAAAAGAGAGGGGGGAGAGAGAGCAAAAGAGAAGGGGAGGGAGAGAGCGGAAGGGGTGGGACCGCTTTTATTGCAAAAAATGGCCCGTGTGAACGGGCTTTAGAACTAGTCTATAATAAACTACCAATGGCCCTTAAAAGGGCCTTTTGTAGGGCATTGCCTTAAAGTTAACAGCTCTTTTGCAAAAAATTAAAACAAACCCCCCCTAACATTACAAACCCCCACCCCCCCAAACCCACAAAATAAAAAAAACCTAATCTACCCATTAAGGGCATTTGTATGGGCATTGCCCTTAAAAGGGCATTTAGCTCTTTTACTGCCCTTAAAAGGGCATTCAGCTCTTTTTCACCCCTTCAGCGGAGGTCCTCTTCATGCGATCGTCCGCTGCACACTGAGGATTCAATGCAAGGTACCCCTTTTATATTGGGGTACAGTTGCATTCCTATTGAATGAAAAATTAAAATCAGCCAATAGGAATTAGAGCTGGTTAAATCCAGTGACGTATGGGATATACAATCCTACTAGGAGGGGCAAAGTTTCCTAAACCTCAAAATGCCTATAAATACACCCCTCACCACACCCACAAGTCAGTTTTACAAACTTTGCCTCCTATGGAGGTGGTGAAGTAAGTTTGTGCTAAGATTTCTACGTTGTTTTGCGCTTCTCAGCATTTTGAAGCCCGATTCCTCTCAGAGTACAGTGAATGTCAGAGGGACGTGAAGGGAGTATCACCTATTGAATGCAATGGTTTTCCTCACGGGAGATCTATTTCATAGGTTATCTGTTATCGGTTGTAGAGATTCATCTCCTACCTCCCTTTTCAGATCGACAATATACTCTCATATACCATTGCCTCTGCTGATACTTTTTCAGTACTGGTTTGGCTATCTGCTATATGTGGATGGGTGTCTTTCAGTAAGTATTTTTCATTACTTAAGAAACTCTCATCTATGGTTTGGCGCTTTATGTATTAATAGTTTTAAATATATGTATTATACTTATATTTGCCATGAGTCAGGGTCTAAGAGTATTTCCCTTTGCAGTCTAAACAGTTTCAGTATAGGAATCATGTTAGTGAAGTTTATTTAAACTTTTTTCTTACCTGGGGTTCAGTCTTTTTCTAATTTGACTTTCTTTTTTTCACGGGCAAATCTAGGCTCGCGAGGGCGCAAAATGCTGTTTTTTATTGCATCATTTTTGGCGCAAAATTTTTGGCCGCGAAGTTGCTCCCTTGATGGCGCATATTTATTCATTTCCTGCTTCGTTGTTGACACTAGTTGTTTTGGCGCGAAATCACGTTTGTTATGATGCTAATTGTGTCATTTCCTGGTGTTAGTTTTGCGCCAAAACATTTTAACTTGTTTTTGCGTAATGCCTCATAATTGGCACCAAATTTTAGTTATTTTACTCCTTTATTGCTCGCTGTTTTCATGAACTTTGAAAGCTATTATGCCTGCTTTTGTTTTTCTCTATTGAAACTGTTACATTGTGGAAATTGAATGTTTTGCCTAATGTTATTTTGCTTTTTCTATTACATTTTGCGAGATGTCTCATTCTGATCCTGACTCTGATGTTACTGTAGAAACTATGATGCCTTGGAACACAATTCTACAAAGCTAAGTGTGATCTTTTCATCTTTTTAGCTGTTGATATTTCTTCAGCTCAATTATGTGGCATTTATTTTATTTTATGCTAGCAATGTTTCTACATGTACGTTAACATTTACTGTTTTTTACATATTCAGTTCATGTACTTGATTTCATCTGCAAACATCACATGTTGTTGCTTATATCATAAAAGTCAGGATAGGTTAAGTCCAGAGTTAGACCCAAATGCTAGAATGAAGTTTGTAAACACCCTAGCACTGTGAGTATATACCAGGACCTGACCCTGCGACAGCTACAATAATATACTCACTGAAATAAACTGGAAGTTGGCACAGCAGGGTCAGGAGAAGAATCTTCGTGTAGATAGGGTTAACCAAAAGAGTAATCAAGCAAGCAATATCCAGCAACGTGTAATCAGGCAGGTAGGGGTTAACCAGTAGAGTAATCAAGCAAGCAATGTCCAGCAACGTGTAATCAGGCAGATAAGGCTTAACCAATAGAATTATCAAACAAGCAATGTCCAGCAACGTGTAATCAGGCAGATTGGGGTTAACCAGTAGAATTATCAAACAAGCAATATCCAGCAACGTGTTATCAGGCAGTTTGGGGTTAAACAGTAGAATAGTCTAGCAAGCAAAGTTCCAGCAACGTGTAATCAGGCAGATTGGGGTTAACCAGTAGAATTGTCAAACAAGCAATGTCCAGTTATCAGGAATCAGGCAGGTAGGGGTTAAGCAGGGTTGAAGTTAAACAAGCCAGCAATTCAAATAAGACAAGAGGTTCAAAAGGTACTCACAAGCCAGGTAATTAGAACAAACAGGCACCGAGGAGAGGAGACGCCGGAATAAGAAGACCTTCTGACGTCAGCAGAAGGGGCCGGTGCGAAACAGGGTTGCTAGGCAACCAAGGAAGCTCTACCGCGCCAACACATGCAAGGAGGAGAAAGCGATCAGCAGCAGAGCGAACGCGACAGTGCCCCCTCCTCAAGGACGATTAACATAGTGCCTGAGATAGGATTCAAGAGATTGGTTTACCCGCTCAGTTTGACCGTTGGATTGAGGATGATGGGCAGTAGAAAGAGATATGGTAACTCCAAACTGTTTGCATAGAGATTTCCAGAATCTTGAGACAAATTGAACTCCTCGATCAGAAACAATGTCCAAAGGAAATCCATGCAATCTGGTGATATGGAGTATAAACAGTTCAGCTAGTTTCTGGGCAGATGGTAATCCAGGTAATGGAACAAAATGAGCTGTTTTGGAAAATCTGTCTACCACAACCCATATGGTCTTGTTTCCCTCAGAATTAGGAAGATCTGTAATAAAGTCCAAGGAAACATGAGAACAGGGATAATATGGAACAGGCAGAGGTTGTAAGAGTCCAAGAGGTAAACAAGAAGACTGTTTATTAGAGGTACAGGAATGACAAGCTGCAACATAATCCTTGACATCTTTGACCATTGAAGGCCACCAGACATGTTGTTTGAGTCTCCACAAAGTATTACGTACTCCTGGATGTCCAGACAAAATATTATCATGAGCCCAACGAAGAAGTTTGAGGTGGAATTCTGTAGGTACAAACAAGATCCCAGGAGGTATGTTATAGGATGAAGGAATAGAGGCTTGAGCAGACTGTAATGCTTGGAAAGGAAAAGTAGACAACTGAGCTAGATCTTTAGCAGGACGGAGAATGGGTTCAGAATCCAATAATGTAGAATCAGAGGCCAGAAATTGTCTGGATAAAGCATTCGCTTTAGTGTTCTTAGAACCAGGAATATAAGAGAGGACAAAATTAAATCTGGAAAATCGGGCTTGACGTGAGTTGAGATGTTTAGCAGTATGAAGATACAGAAGATTTTTATGATCCGTGAGAATAAGAAATGGTTGAACCGTGCCTTCAAGCAGATGTCTCCATTCTTCCAAAGCCATCTTAATAGCTAACAGTTCCTTGTTACCGACGTCATAATTCAGTTCTGAAGAATTAAACTTCTTGGAGAAAAACCCCACAGGAAGAATTTTGCTAGTAACAGGATTTCGCTGAGATAGTACAGCCCCAGCATTGATCAGAGAAGCATCCACTTCAAGGATGAATTGGAGACTCAGAACTGGATGGCAAAGAATAGGAGCCGAAGTAAATGCAGACTTCAAAGATTCAAAGGCCTGTAAGGCTTTATCAGACCAATGCTTGCAATCCTGACCATTCTTAGTAAGAGCTGTAAGGGGTGCCGAGATGTTAGCAAAGTCTTTTATGAATTTACGGTAGTAATTGGCAAACCCCAGAAATCTCTGAAGTGATTTTAAGGAAGTTGGTCTAGGCCAATCTATAATAGTCGACAGTTTGTCAGAATCCATCTTAAATCCAGACGGTGAAATAATGTAGCCCAAGAAATGAATAGATTCTTGATGAAAAGAGCACTTTTCAAGCTTGGCAAAGAGAGAATTCTCACGTAATCTCTGGAGTACTAGTTTAACATGATGAACGTGATCCTGTAAAGTCCGAGAATAAATCAAAATATCATCAAGATAGATAATGACGAATTGATTAAGATAGTCTCTGAATATTTCATTAACAAAATGTTGAAAAACTGCAGGGGCATTGCATAACCCAAAAGGCATAAATAAATATTCATAGTGCCCGAACCTAGTGTTGAAGGCTGTTTTCCACTCGTCCCCTTTACGAATCCTGACCAAATTATATGCCCCACGAAGATCCAATTTGGTAAAGATGGAAGCACCCTGGAGATGATCAAACAATTCGGGAATGAGAGGAAGAGGATAACAATTCTTGATTGTAATCTGATTAAGAGCACGATAGTCAATGCAAGGACGAATACCTCTTTCAACAAAGAAAAAACCTGCTCCTACCGGAGAGGAAGAAGGGCGAATAAAACCTCGGGCCAAATTATCCTCGATGCATTCTTCGAGTGAAACATTTTCTTGACTAGAAAGTGGGTATGTTTTACCCTTAGGAAGAGGTGCTCCAGGTAGTAGGTCAATGGGACAATCAAAGGTCCGGTGTGGAGGTAATATTTCAGCATCTTTCTTAGAAAAGATATCACAAAAAGAATGATATTGTACTGGCAAGGAATCAGGAATGTCCAAAACTGCCACAACTGTACTAGAAGGTTTGGGAGTATTCTGAAGACACTGTTTGAAACAAGAAGATCCCCAAGTAACAAGTTCCCCTTTAGACCAGGAAAAAAACGGATCATGAAGTTGAAGCCAAGGGAGTCCCAAAATTAAAGGAAACTGAGGAGAAGAGATGATGTCAAAACAAATGGTTTCCGAATGAAGTACTCCTATAGACATGAGAAGTGGTATCGTAGAATATTGAATGAATCCAGAACCTAAGGGTTGACCACTGACAGTAGTGACCTTAATTACTTGGCTCTTGGAAAGCAAAGGAATCTGAAAGGCATTGACAAAATCCGAATCCATAAACATTCCTGCAGCTCCAGAATCGATGAGTGCTTGAGCCTGGAATTTGGTGTTGCCAAAGTGGAAGGTGACTGGAACAAACAGCTTGGGATTGAGGGTAGAAAAAGATCTTTAGCTTAACTCAGTCCCTCTTTCTGTAGTTAAGCCCTGGCTTTTACTGGACAGGTTGGACAATCTTTTAACATATGTCCCTTAATACCACAGTAAAGACATAGTCCAATATTATGCCTTCTGAGATGTTCAGCTTTAGATAACTTAATTGCACCAACGTCCATGGGTTCACTTGATTCAGAGATAGAAGTATTTGGAGCAGGAAGGTTTGGTGAACGAGGCATAGGACAGAAAGTAGATTTGATAAAGGATCTTCTGTTACGGTCACGTTCATGGAGACGCTTAGAGTAACGAGCATCTAACTTGATACATAAGTTGATGAGTTCTTCTAGAGAATCAGGAAGATCCCTATAAACCAGTTCGTCTTTTAAACGATCACAAAGACCTTTACGAAATGCTGCATGCAGGGCCCCATGATTCCACATAGTTTCAGCAGCTAAAGTCCGGAATTCTATAGCGTATTGAGCTACAGAAAGAGATCCCTGCCTTTAATCTAAAAGTCCTGCTTCAGCAGCCGCTGACCTTCCAGGTTTATCAAACACGGAAGAAAATATGGATACAAAAGTGTCAATATCGTGGAGCAAAGGATCATCCTTTTCCAACAGTGGAGAAACCCAAGCCAAGGCTTTACCCTTCATAAGAGAAATCAAAAAGGTGATCTTGGAGGAAGAGGAAACAAACATCTGAGGATTATTTCTGAAGTGAAGACGGCACTGATTAAGAAATCCTCGACAGTCTTCAGGATTGCCGTCATATTTATCCGGTAGCGGAATTCTGGGAATTAACTGTTCTGCAGGTTGTGGCGGATTAAATGCAGGGTTAGAACTGGCCGCAGGAACAACAGGTGTTGCAGAGACTTGTGAAGGTGGAGAGAGATTATGCAAAAGAGCAGTCATTTGATCCAATTTAGAATCCAGGGATTGCAGGTGTGCAGAGTGGGTTCCAGGAAGCTGTCCCTGTAGAGCCACAGCTCTGGATAACTCACCAGGGTCCATTATAAGGCCTGTTTGTAATGTCAGGATAGGTTAAGTCCAGAGTTAGACCCAAATGCTAGAATGAAGTTTGTAAACACCCTAGCACTGTGAGTATATACCAGGACCTGACCCTGCGACAGCTACAGTAATATACTCACTGAAATAAACTGGAAGTTGGCACAGCAGGGTCAGGAGAAGAAACTTCGTGTAGATAGGGTTAACCAAAAGAGTAATCAAGCAAGCAATATCCAGCAACATGTAATCAGGCAGGTAGGGGTTAACCAGTAGAGTAATCAAGCAAGCAATGTCCAGCAACATGTAATCAGGCAGATAAGGCTTAACCAATAGAATTATTAAACAAGCAATGTCCAGCAACGTGTAATCAGGCAGATTGGGGTTAAACAGTAGAATAGTCTAGCAAGCAAAGTTCTAGCAACGTGTAATCAGGCAGTTTGGGGTTAACCAGTAGAATTGTCAAACAAGCAATGTCCAGTTATCAGGAATCAGGCAGGTAGGGGTTAAGCAGGGTTGAAGTTAAACAAGCCAGCAATTCAAATAAGACAAGAGGTTCAAAAGGTACTCACAAGCCGGGTAATTAGAACAAACAGGCACCGAGGAGAGGAGACGCCGGAATAAGAAGACCTTCTGACGTCAGCAGAAGGGGCCGGTGCGAAACAGGGTTGCTAGGCAACCAAGGAAGCACTACCGCACCGACACATGCAAGGAGGAGAAAGCAATCAGCAGCACAGCGATCGCGACAATTCCTTTAAGTAAACTTATGAGGTCTTTTCAAAATTGTTTTAATTAATTTTGCTCTGACCAACAGCATACTTAAGTTTTTTTCAACTGATGAAGGTTTCTTTGGCTCAAAGGCTTGTGTATCAAAGGCTCGTGTATTTCTCCTTATTTTTCATTTGAACATTTTTTGTTCTTTGTATAGGAAATTTTTCAATGTATAGCTTTTAGGAGTCTAATCCTCCTATTAACGTTTGGCCAGATTACGAGTTTTGCGTTATGAGTGGCTCGGTAATAACTTGCAAGTTATTTCCACCGCTCACCTTTAATAGCGCTGCTATTATAGGTTTGCAAAAAAAACAGCGTTTGTGGGCAATATGGCAGCGTTGAGCTCCATACCGCACACAAATACCAGCGCTGCTTTGAGCTGCTTTGACGTGCTCGTGCACGATTTCCCCATAGACATCAATGGGGAGAGCCGGCTAAAAAAAAGCCTAGCACCTACAATAATGGAGCTTAAAGCTCCGTAACGCATCTCCATTAAAGTCTATGGGGGAAAAAAATGTACATTTACATCTAACACCCTAACATAAACCCCGAACCTAAACACCCCTAATCTGCTGCCCCCGACATCGCCGACACCTACATAAATGTATTAACCCCTAACTGCCGCCCCCAATGTCGCCGCCGTCTACCTACACTTATTAACCCCTAATCTGCCACCCCAAATGTCGCAGCAACTATACTAAAGTTATTAACCCCTAAAACTCTGGCCTCCCACATCGCTAACACTAAATAAATATATTAACCCCTAAACCTAACCCTAACCCTAATACCCCTAACTTTAATATAATTAAAATAATTCTAAATAAAACTTACTATTAATAACTAAATAATTCCTATTTAAAAATAAATACTTACTTACCTGTAAAATAAACCCTAAGCTAGCTACAATATAACTAATAGTTACATTGTAGCTATCTTAGGTTTTATTTTTATTTCACAGCTAAGTTTGTATTTATTTTAACTAGGTAGACTAGTTAGCAATTAGTTATTAACTATTTACTAACTACCTAGTTAAAATAAATACAAATTTACCTGTAAAATAAAACCTAACCTGAGTTACACTAACACCTAACATTACACTAAAATTAAATAAATCAAATTAAAAAAATACATTTATCTAAATTACAAAAATAATAAACACTAAATTACACAACATAAAAAAAGAAATTATCAAAAATAAAAAAGAATGACTCCTAATCTAATAGCCCTATCAAAATATAAAAGCCCCCCCAAAATAATAAAAACCCCTAGCCGAAACTAAACTGCCAATAGCCCTTAAAAGGGCCTTTTGTGGGGCATTGCCCCCAAAGAAATCAGCTCTTTTACCTGTAAAAAAAAATAATACAAACAACCCCCCAACAGTAAAACCCACCACCCACACAACCAACCCCCCCCCCCAAATAATAACCTACCTAAAAAACCTAAGCTCCCCATTGCCCTGAAAAGGGCATTTGGATGGGCATTGCCCTTAAAAGGGCATTTAGCTCTTTTACGGTGCCTAAAGTCCCTAATCTAAAAATAAAACCCACCCAATAAACCCTTAAAAAAACCTAACACTTACCCCCGAAGAGCCACTTACAGTTTTTGAAGACCGGACATCCATTCTCATCCAGCCAGGAGAAGTCTTCATCCAAGCGGCAAGAAGTCCTCAACGAAGCCGGGAGAAGTCTTCATCCAAGTAACAAGAAGTCGTCCTCCAGGCGGGCAGAAGTCTTCATCCAGATGGCATCTTCTATCTTCCTCCTTGCGACGCAGAGCGGCTCCATCTTCAAGACATCGGCGCAGAGCATCCTCTTCATACGGTCCCAGACGTACACTGAAGGTTCCCTTTAAGGGACGTCATCCAAGATGGCGTCCCTTGAATTCCAATTGGCTGATAGAATTCTATCAGCCAATCGGAATTAAAGGTGAAAAAATTCTATTGGCTGATGCAATCAGCCAATAGGATTGAGCTTTAATCCTATTGGCTGATCCAATCAGCCAATAGGATTGAGCTCACATTCTATTGGCTGATTGGAACAGAATTTTTTTCAGGTGTGATTATGCCAGTTCTTTTTGCAGGAACAGGATTTGTGTTTCTATTTCAATTCAATTCTTTGTCTCTAAGAAGGAAGGTTTATTCAGTCCATTCTTGGATCTGAAGACTTTTTTGTTTTGTAAGAGTCTCCACTTTTAAGTTGGCGATTATAAGGACTATTATGCCTTTTTGTTATGGCCATTTTATGTCCACTTCATTTTTTAGGATGTTTATCCTCATATTTTATTACATTCAGACTACTTGTGGTTTGTGAGATTTTCTTTTAAGCTTTAACAATTTGTTGCTTTTCCTTTTGGTTTAGTCACAGCTTTATGAATATTTTCAAAGGTTCTTGGTGCCCTTCTTTCCGTCTTCAGACAGTAGGGCATTGTGGGGCTTCCTTATATGGATGGTATCTTGGTATTAGCTTAAACTTTTCTTTTATTAAAGTCAGACATATAGCTTATCATGCTAATGCACTGCGACTGAGCACTGTAGCAACTTGAGGGTTGCAGGTTTGATTCCCGGTGAGGTCCATTCAGCCTTTCATCCTTCTGAGGTCGATTAAACGCGTTTTATGAGTACCCAATACATACATATGAAAGAGCAGTTTTCAAATATATGGACTTTTCTTTTTGTGGAATCCTTCATGAATCAACTAAGTTTTGTTTCTTCAAGACATGGTTAGAGGATTTAATTTACCTAAGAGTTTCGTGTTTCCTGAGACAAGGATCACTACTTTTTGGGTTTCTAGATAGATTCTGTGTTCATGTTTTTGTCTTTATCGGACAAAAGTCAATTGTAAGTGGCATTAGCCTGTCTAACTTACAGTCTAAAACATTTTTATTCAGTGGCTATGTGCATTTAAGTTTTAGGTCTCGTAACTGCAGCATCGGGCGTGGTTCCCTTTGCTTGTTTTTTATCTGAGATCTCTTTTTTGATTTGCATACTGGATCAATGATACAGGGCTTGTTTTTAAATATCACAGTTGATATTTTTAAATCCTAACATTTATTCAGGGGGCCTCCTTTTGTTCGTCCTTCCTGAACTGTATTCTTAATGGATGCAAGTCTTACAGGTTGGGGAGCTGTCTGAGGGTTTTTTGACAGCACAAGCGGTTTGAAAACTTCAAGAGGCGAGGTTTCCAATCAATATTTTGAAACTCTGTGCTATTTTTACGAGCTCTTTTAGGCTTGGCCTCTTTTATGAGAGAACTTTTTCATTGTTTTTCTTTCAGATATTCAATATCACAACTGTGGTATATGTCAATCAACAATAGGGACTCATACAGTAGTTCCTTAGCAATTAAGAGGTATCTTGAATATGTTCTTAGATGGAATTCATCTCCTGTCTATTTTCTATGATTTTAGACATCTGAGAGGTGGATTATCTCAGTCGTCAGTTTTTATATCTGGGAGAGTGGTGTCTCTATACAGATGTGCTTTCTCAATTTCCCAGGTACCTTTTCAGGTACAGGGATCCTAAGGTGGAGATGGTGGATGCATTAGTAGTGTCTTGGTTTTGCAACCTGACTACATCTTTCCACCTTGTTTTTTTTTCTTCCAAAGGTGATTTTCAAGATCATATTGGAACAGTGTCATGTGTTTCTGACAGTTTCAGCATGGCCTCACAGGTTTGGTATGTGGATCCTGTTCGGATGTCCAGTAGCCATCATTGGCCACTTCTCTTTGGCCAGCCCTCTTGTTTTAGGGGCTATTTTTTCCATCGGGATCTCAAATTACTAATTTGGGGGTATGGAAATTGATTAGTGTTGAGTCATAGAGGTTTCTCTGACTCAGTTTTTATCGCTATGTTGCAGGCTTAGAAGTCTGTGTCCAGGAACATGTATTATCAGGTTTGGAAAAACTATATTTTGTAGTGTTTTTTTTTCATAAATTCTATTGGTTCTTTTAGAATTCCTAGGATTTTACAGTTTTTCAGGATGGTTTGGATAAGTTTGTCTGCAAATTTTAACTTCCTGATATTCGCTGTTTTGTTCAGGCTTTGGTTGGTATCAAGCCTGTTTTTTTTTATTAATTTCTCCTTTTTGGAGTCTTATTTGGTTTGAAGATTATCTACTTTCTTGGAAAGTGTTGTTTCTTTTGACTATATCTCTGCTACAAGTGTTTCTGATTTATCAGCTCTCTCTTGTGTGTCTCCTTTCTAATTTTTTCATCTAGATAAGTTGTGTTGTGGACTTCTTTTTTTCCTAAGGTTGTGAATTTGAACAACATTAGTAGAGAATATGTTGCCCCTTCTTTGTGTCCTAATCCTAAAGAATTCTTTGAGAGTTCTTTACATTCTTTGGATGTGGTAAGAACTTTATAATTCTATATCAAGGTTACTAGGATTTCAGAAGACTTCTAGTCTATTTGCTATTTTTCTGGTTAAAGAAAAGGTTAGGAAGCCTCTGCCATTTCTTTGGCATGCTGATTATAGCTTTTGTTTTTCAAGGCTTATTTGGAGGCAGGGCAGGCTTGGCCTTAGAGTTTTACTGCTCAATCTACTAAATTCAGTCACCATTTTTTGGGCTTTTTCAGAATGAGGCTTAGGTTGATCAGATTTGCAAATCAGTAATTAGGTCTTCTTTGCATACTTTTATTGTTTTTACCATTTTATGTATTTGCTTCTTCTGAAGCAGTCTTTGGTAGAAAAAGTTCTTCAGGCAGATGTCTCAGTTTGATTCTACTGCTTTTGATTTAAGTTTTTTTGAGAAAAACGTAATTATTGTGTGGATTTAATTTCTCAGTGGAAATGGCTGTTGTTCTTTAGTGACTCTTCTGTGGACTTCCACATCTTGGGTATTTCTATCCCATACGTCACTAGCTCATGGACTCTTGCCAATTACATGAAAGAAAACATAATTTATGTATGAACTTACCTGATAAATTCATTTCTTTCATATTGGCAAGAGTCCATGAGGCCCACCCTTTATTATGGTGGTTATGATTTTTGTATAAAAGCACAATTATATTTCCAGTTCCTCTTTTTTATATGCTTTTTTACTCCTTATTTTATCACCCCACTACTTGGCTATTCGTTAAACTGTTAAATTGTGGGTGTGGTGAGGGGTGTATTTATAGGCATTGTGAGGTTTGGAAAACTTTGCCCCTCCTGGTAGGATTGTATATCCCATATGTCACTAGCTCATGGACTCTTGCCAATATGAAAGAAATGAATTTATCAGGTAAGTTCTTACATAAATTATGTTTTTTTAAATTTTTTATAGGATTTGATTTTTTTTAGTTGTAATTTAGATTTTTTTTTTAAAATTTCATAGTGTGATAGGTTTTTTTAAATTTGTAATTTAGATATTTTAGTTGGTAGCATTTTTTTATTTGATTAGAACAGTAAGATTAGGTTAATTTATAGTTTAATGTTAGGTTTATTTTTATTTCACAGGTAAGTTTTTATTTATTTAAATAGAGTTTTTTTTTACTAATTTTAATTTGAAGTTAGGGGGTGTTAGGTTTAGGGGTTAATAGTTTAATTTAGTGTTTTGCGATGTGGGTGGGCCAGTGGTTTAGTGGTTAATAGGTTTATTTAGTGGCAGAGATGTGGGAGGCCGGAGTTTTAGGGGTTATTAACATTATTTAGTGACGGCGATGTCGGGAAGCGGTGCAATAGGGGTTAATAACTTTATTATAGTGGTGACGATGTTGGGGAGCGGTGATTTAGGGGTTAATATATTTAAATGGTGTGGGCGGGCAGCAGAATAGGGGTTAATAGATTTATTTAATAGCCGCGATGTGGGTGGTCGGCAGATTAGGGGTTAATAGGTTTAATATAGTATTTGCGATGTGGGAGTGCAGCGGTTTAAGGGTTAATAGGTAGTTTATGAGTGTTAGTGCACTTTGTAGCAGTTTAGTTATGAGTTTTGTGAAACGTTTTTGTTACACAGAATACATAACTACTGCTCTCATATGGCGGAATGGATTGTGTCGGTATAGGCTGTAACGCAAGCTTTTTAGCCTCACTGCACAACTTGTAATACCGGTGCTATGGAAATCCCACGCAAAAATGTCATTTTCTTTGAGTGCGGGATTGACGTTGCGTTACAGGCTACAATGTTTGCGGTACAGCTATACCGACAACACTCGTAATGGCTGCGTTACTGTTTTTACGCTGAAATTGCCATTTTTTCTACGTTAAAAGCCGCAATGCAAAACTCATAATCTAGGTGAAAGTAAGGCATCTGGAGCATGACATGGCAAGAAATAGTGCTGAGAGCCTAGTGCTTATGGAAAACATTATTACAAAACTGCTGCCATATAGTGCTCAGGGCACATTCCTGATCTTTTATCCCTGCTTTTCAAAAAAAGATACCAAGAGAACAAATACAATTCGATAATAGAAGTAAATTAGAAAGTTGTTTACAATTGCCGGCTCTATCTGAATCATGAAAGAAAAACCTTTGGGTTTCATGTTCCTTTAAGTAAATCAATTTTAGCAGTAAAATATATCATTGTAAATTAGCCTATCTTATACGTTTATGGGTTAAATTCTTACATTCTATTTGCTGTTTAATAGTAATTATGCTCAGTGTGCCTCAAGGAAAACACTGTAAGCCAGATCAAATGGAAACTATTCAACTTCAAATACGTTTTTGCCTAAATATTGTGTAGTTACTGCAAATTGCAGCGTCCTTACACAAATAAACGTGATCGATAAATACAAGTAAAGAGCACAGTCTCTTTCATCTACATTGTGTGTTTTTCACAGAAGCCATAATATAAACAGAGAGATGTTCTGGGTTTGTTCTTTGTAGCGATTAGCACATTCTTATTTTCTTGTGAATAATCGCTGAGCGGATACAGCTGTCAAACAGTGTTGTATTTGGAGCAGATATTTATTCACTTATACAAGATCTCCTTAGCACAGGATAATGATGTATATAGCGATCATCAGATCAAACAAACAGATGGATAAACACTAAACACAGAACTCCCACTCCAGTACATTAGAATTCTCCACTCCAGTACATTAGAATTCTCCACTTCAGTACATTCGAATTCTCCACTCCAGTACATTCGAATTCTCCACTTCAGTACATTAGAATTCTCCACTTCAGTACATTAGAATTCTCCACTTCAGTACATTAGAATTCTCCACTCCAGTACATTAGAATTCTCATGTGAAAATATTATATGAAGGTCAGGTGATTTTTTGTTTTAAGCCATTCCTGTCACTGGTTGAAGTAGATAAACAGAATTAGAAAACAATCCTACAACAATCTGTAGTTAAACATGAAAAGTTTAAGGAATTGTATCACTGGCTTTTTAAGATACACAGTCGAAGCAAAAGTAAAACATACCGGCTAATTAATTCAGTATTAATGATGATGAAGAAGATGATGATAATGATTTGATGCTGATGATGCTGATGCTGATTTGATGATGATGATGATGATGATGATAATGATTTGAGGATGATGATGATGATGAAATTGATTTGAGAATGATGATGATGATCTGATGATGATAATAATGATTTGATGACGATGATGATTTAATGATTATGATTGATTTGATGATCATGATCATGATTATAATGATTTGATGATGATGATGGTGATGATTTGGTTAAGATGATGATTTGATGATAAAGTTGATGATGATAATGATTTGATGATTATTTGATTATGCTGATGATGCTGAGGATTTGGTGATGATGACAATGATTATTTGGTTAAGATGATGATTTGATGATAATGTTGATTATGATTTGGTGATGATGATGATGATTTGATGGTGATGATAATGATGATGATGATTTGATGATGGTGATGATGATTTGATGATGATAATGATGACGATGATGATGATGATAATAATGATCTGATGATGCTAATGATGATGATGATGATAATAATGATGATGATGATGATGATGATGATGATAATAATGTTGATAATGATAATAATCATGATGATAATGATGATGATAAGATAATGATGATGATGATTATAATGTTGATGATGATAATGATGATGTTGATATCTGCCTTATACGTTTGAATACAGCTTTTTTACTTGACCATTAAAAAGACAGTGAATGCTGGCTATTAAAATTAAGTGTTTTATTTTTAAGACTCAGTATAGTTTAACAATTGTCTTTTTACTGCTCCTATGATACGTGTTAATGCATACCTTAAATCCTGAACTTGAGAGCTTGGGCCAATCAGAAGTCTTCGGATCATGCCATGTACTTTAATCAAGGAATGCCCCAGATCCTACATGTAGTGCATTATCTGGAGCGAACCTTCATTAAAGTATGGAAGGTTAGTTTCCAGGTTTGGGGGGAAGTGCAAACACATAGTGCAGGAGTAGTAAAGTTAAAATTATTAGACTATACTGGGTCGTAAAAATAAAATGCTTACTTTTAACCACTTAACGACCACATAGCCCCAATATGTGGGCTGAAAATAGCGCAGGTCTTGCCGATGTGGTATATCTGTATAACTCTGCAAGTGAGGCATGCAGCACTAGTACAGCTTTACTGCTGAGCTACTAAAACCCTTAACGACCTTGGGTGTACAGGGTATGTCGGTCCTTAAGGGGTTAGGAGCCACTTACTGTTTCTCTAATAGGACATGTAAGTGAAAATAAATATTTTATTATTCAGATAAAGCAAAACTATCCAATTTACTACTATTGTTGAAACATAAGGGACACTAAAGTCAAAACTAAACTTTCATGATTCAGAACGTCATTTTAAACAACTTTCTAATTTACTTCAATGATCAAAATGTGCACAGTCTTTTTATATGCACACTTTCTGAGGCACCTGCTCCTACTGAGCATGTGCAAGAGTTGACAGTACATGTGTCTGATTTGGCTGATGGCTGTCACGTGATACAGGGGCAGTGGAAATGGCAGTAACTAATTTTTCTCAGGAAATTATCTACTAATCATCTGAAATTCAGAGTAAATACTATTGCATTGTCTTTCTATTATGCATCTGTTAATTATGCAATTCTACTGTATTTAAAGGATCATTAAACACAACAGAATTGCCTAATTAACAGGTGCATAGTAATAAGACAATGAAATAACACTTACTTCTAAATTTTACACATTTTAAAATTTGCTTACATTTCCTACTGCCTGTGTCTTGTGACAGCCAACAGCCAATCAGAAAATGCATATACAGTACGTATATACTGTGAACTCTTGCACATGCTCAGTAGGAGCTGCTGCCTCAGAAAGTGTGCATATAAAAATAAAGAGCACAATTTGATATTGGAAGGTTGTTTAAAATCATGAAAGTTTAATTTAGACTTTAGTGTCTCTTCAATTCTCCTTTAGCTCCTCTTCATGAAAACAATCTGAGATAGGACAGAAGTGTGCTCTTTTCTAGATCACTATATGGCAGCATTGTTCATAACAATATTTAGAAAATGTTATCTATATAGTGCTTAAAACACGTGCACACTCCTGAGCCTACCTCATGAAAAGGAGACCAAGAGAAACAGGGAAATTTAATAACAGATGTAAATTTGAATATTTTTTATTGTACACTCTGTCTGAATCATAAAAGTATAATTATGACATCCACATCTCTTTGATACATCCAACTACATGACAGCATAAGGTTTCCGGGTTTTTATCACCAATTTACAGACTGCAGAGCCCCTATTTTAAATGATGGACTCATTTCTAGGTTGACATCCTGTAGCTTTGGGTATATGAGTAAGGGTACAAAATTATTTATATTTAAAGGGATAGTAAAGTCCAAATTAAACTTGTATGATTCAGATAGGGCATGTCATTTTAAACAACTTTCGAATTTACTTTTATCATCAAATTTGCATTACTCTCTTGTTATTCTTAGTTGAAAGCTAAACCTAGGTAGGCTCATATTCTAATTTATAAGCCATTGAAGGCTGCCTCTCATCTAAATGCATTTGACAGTTTTTCACAGCTAGAGGGCGTTAGTTTGTGTGTTTCATATAGATAACACTGTGCTCATTCACGTTAAGTTATTTAAGAGTCAGCACTAATTTCCTGAAATGCAAGTCTGTCAAAAGATCTGAGATAAGGAGGCAGTCTGCAGAAGCTTAGCTACAAGGTAATTACAGAGGTAATAAGTATATTTCTTTAACAGTGTTAGTTATGCAAAACTGGGGAATGGTAAATAAAAGGATTTTTTTTTTTAAACAATAACATTTTTGGTGTTTACTATCCCTTTCATGAAATGCGTTTATAAAACTAATCTCAGTGGAAAAAACATTGCAACTTAAAAGTTCTTCATTATAATATAAGAGATTTGTGCCTAACCGTTGTTACATTTACAAGTTACTACTGACTCTTTATTATAATGAATGGAGCAGCATCTATCTTGTAACCTTTCAGGATGCATAATATGAGCACCAGTTTAGGATATGGGTATTAAAAAACGGGTTATTACAAAATATTACAGAACAAACAAATCGGAGATTTAAACTCCCTTAATTAAATAGTTCGCTCTAACAAATATAAAAAAAGGAAACTTGTAAAATGTAAAAAACAGAAAATCAAAACTTGTAAATAGTGAGACACAATTGCGAGCCGTTAGTGAAATATCCTGAAAATGCGCTGAACCCCCATGGTTCATGTGCAAGAGGTCTCTGAGATACTTCTCATTATATACAGAGGCACTGCATTTTAATAGCAAAACAGATGTGAATATTTTACTCTTACAACTTTACATCTACTGTGTATCAGGCGTTTTCAAAGTTGTTGCAAGTGTAATTCATTTAATTGCTTAGCAAAAGTTTCTCATTTTGTGTGCTCGATATCATGTACTGTGCACACTTCACACAACTATAGATGCAAATGACAACTCACTGGCGCATCTGTAGATAATATAGGTGCAGCAATGCTCTATCAGTTTCCAACATCATATCACTTTCGCCACAGGTCGGCAAACTCAGGAGCACCTATGAATCTATACATAAAACATAATTATAGCAAGGATTAGTGAAATTGAAAACCTCTCGTAAAGAGGTAGAGCAAAAAAAAATGGAATAGCGAAATATCCGTATATTAACACATTATTTAAAAACATAAATGAGCATTTTTGGTTTCATACAAAATAACTGACGCGTTTCACACTTTAATCTTCTAAAGCACAAACAAAATTGCACAACACATCAGAGACTATGGCCTTGATGATCAATACATTGCCTTTTTGGCCTCACCAGTCTCGCAATCCGTGGGTCTTGCAATATATTCCAATAAAGGGGCTGAACCTATCTGTTCTGATGAGCTGTGATGTGTCTCCCATAGGAAACAATAGGGATTGTAGCTTCCGCCCACATCACCACTCATGTGCGATCTTAGCAGGGGGGGAGGGCTGTATTTGAAGTGTTCTTACACAACATAGACTATGGGGCATATTTAACAATGTGTGAATGGACATGATGCGAAGTAGCGTATTATGTCCGCTACCCATCGATAAATGCCGACAGCATACGCTGTCAGCATTTATAATTCTGGTGAAATGCCGCCCCTTGCATATTCGGGTCCAATCGGGCGCTAGCAGGGGGTAACAATCAACCCAATAGTATTCAGGCAGACAATTTATGGAGCAGTGGTCTTTAGACCACTGCTTCATAACTTCTTGATAACTAGGGGATAACAAGGGGCCTCAAGCTCCATATGGATCTTGATAAATATGCCCGGCATTTGCTGAAAATTAGTGTTAATGCCTGTGTAAACTTAGTGTTCATGCCTGTGTAAACTTAGTGTTAATGCCTGTGTAAACTTAGTGTTAATGCCTGTGTAAACTTAGTGTTCATGCCTGTGTAAACTTAGTGTTAATGCCTGTGTAAACTTAGTGTTCATGCCTGTGTAAACTTAGGGTTAATGCCTGTGTAAACTTAGGGTTAATGCCTGTGTAAACTTAGTGTTAATGCCTGTGTAAACTTAGTGTTCATGCCTGTGTAAACTTAGTGTTAATGCCTGTGTAAACTTAGTGTTAATGCCTGTGTAAACTTAGTGTTCATGCCTGTGTAAACTTAGTGTTCATGCCTGTGTAAACTTAGTGTACATGCTATAGATTTCACGAAAATCTCATCACTGAAAAGCTGGCGAGACTTATATGGCTGAAACGGTGTATATTACATGGAGGGCAGCGCTTTGAATATTACAAACTCACAGTGATGTTATCCCAATAAAATACAGGTTACTCCCATGGAACGCCCATCAAACTCGCACAGAATGACTATATATTTGTGATGTCTGCTATCTCCATTGTTAATAAAGAGAAAAAAACACCATCCTATTACACCAATAGGAGCTGCAGGGATGTGGGTATATTATACGGTATATACAATGTTTTATTTATACGTATTTTATTGTATAATGCTAGAATATTTATTGTAATTATCGTGTATTCTGCTTTTGGCTTGTTTTTTTCTTTATTTAGGAAGACGGTTTTGTGTTTGTAATATTAATATCGACTTTCTAGTTTTCTTTATTTATTCTCACTGTTCTGAACGTGTTATACTTATGATATTGTGACGGTCGCAATATTATAAGTTCTCACTGTTATACTTCTAATATTGCGACGGCAATGCAACCAATGTGTTATTATAGTAAAATCGCCTTCAAACACTGATGTCAGCAGTTTTGAATATTTCACTGGCAATCTCGTTCACGCGACTGATCCCTTGTGAATATTTATAGCCACATTGTCGATGTTTCGCTCATCAGGGCCAATGTGTGGATCTGAGAATGCTAATGTATGGTTTTTAAATAATGGATTAAATGGATTTTTACTTTTTCTACTTCCCTCAAACTGGCGTCCATTGTGCGCACCTTGAGACCAATGATGTTTTTTGATCTATGTCGTTTATCAGAGGTTTTCAGTTCCACTATTATATTTTTAACTGACATCAATTGGGGGATTTTTATTGCTGCAGACCTGAGGTTAAAGGAAATGAAGAATGACGAAGGTCTACTCTGCAATCAATATTTGGTGTTTTTTGTTGTTTTGTGTGACCCTTCTCTTTTGTTTTTAGATTCACAAAACACACTAAACACAACACATTAGTACAGGAGAAGAAGAGCTTACAATCTACAGGAATATATATGACCTTTTTCTATATCCTCCTTATTAGGTAAAATATGTTGTTTACCCCCCTGCTGACTAAATAACATAGGTCT
This sequence comes from Bombina bombina, assembly GCF_027579735.1. NCBI lineage: Eukaryota > Metazoa > Chordata > Amphibia > Anura > Bombinatoridae > Bombina > Bombina bombina. The sequence goes on along the minus strand of NC_069499.1, from coordinate 40,685,802 downwards.
GGTGTAAGTCATCTCTGTGTCAAGCCTTTGTTCACACTCAGTAGCTAGCCTGGGTCACGCTCTGAATCTATAGAAGGGCTGTCTCAGGCGTTTTCTGAATTACACAAATTACTTTCAGTAGCAAGAGAGAGACCTGCAGGCTCATAAGAAAGCATTTACTCTCTGCTCTTCAAGGTGAAAGGCTAATTCAAGGTGGTAATTAATGCTATTAGCCCATATCCACTGCTCAGCGTACCAGACGATGAAATAACAAGAGTGCTCATTTGTTTTGTGATTGATAAGGAATGCTGAGCTAATGCCCTGGTGCCCAGCACTTATAGTTCTGGCAGGGAACATCAAGGCTTGATAAGAGTAGCATAAGATTAGCCAGTCAGTTGGTTCATTAGGTCTCACAGCAATGCCACTGTGCCCATGGGCATCAGTAGAAATAGTCTTCAGTAAGGGCAAGGGGGTATGAGAAAGGAGAGAGCAAGGGTGAGGGCAGAGAAGGAAAAACCAAGAGAGAAGAGTGATGCAAAGTGAGAGCATATGGCTACTTACAGCCAGGTAAGTTAAAAGGAACGATAAACCCCTTGCTGCAGTCTTGCAATTAAATAACATACTAGGTGAGTTTGAAAATGTTTTCAATTCATTATCACCTTTAAATTACAAATGAGCACTTGAAAATGAGACATTTGAGGTTCCAAATGCTCCAGCGATAAAAAGCAGCATTGATTTTGTTATCTCCGCACATCACACAGTTTGTTTGATACAATTACAGTTATTTTACTGACATATCCCTTCTGTGCTACTCATAAGTGACAATGATGTCCTATCTCACCATATCAGCACACGATTCAGCCACTATGGAATGCTATAGGAAATGCTGCCTAACACTAAGCCCTTATTGTAAATCCGAAATAAATCCAAATGAAAACAGATTTCTGTTTAAAATAGAAGGTAAATACTTTGAGATTTTAAAATATTTTTTTTTATTATTTTTTTAAATCATTATATAAAATGTTTAGTTACGCATAATTAACAACTTATACTTTCATTAATTATGTTGTCCTCTTTTTAAGTAAATTAGTTCATCAAATTATGGATTTTCTTATTTTCAGAACTAGAAATTCACACTACAAATTTCTCAAAGCCAACTCATCTTCAAACTGGCTTCAGCAGATCACTGCAAAACAATGCACTTTACTACTAACAATCGGCTAGATTATGAGTGGAGCACTATTTTGCACTTTTAAGGTTGCACTTGTATTAAGCATTGAAAGTAAAACGTTTGTGCACAAGCAAAACCCGACACGCGTAAAAAGATAGACTTTGTTAAGTCGCAATCGCATTAACATATTTCACCCTAGACTTCCATGGAGCATGTCACAAACTGAAAAACTTAACACCCATACTCATTCTATATAATCCATAGAATATATATATATTCACAGTATCTTTAATAATTTAAAATATTAATAATAAATAATTTGTATTAATATTTTTAATAGTTTACATCTAAAGACCACTGCTCCATAACCCTGTCCGCCTGCTCTGAGCGGACAGAGATCGCCACAATTCAACCCGATCGAGTACGATTGGGTTGATTGACACCTCCCTGCTGGCGGCCGCGAGTCTGCAGGGGGCGGCGTTGCACCATTAGCTCACAAGAGCTGCTGGTGCAATGCTGAATACGGAGAGCGTATTGCTCTACGCATTCAACGAGGTCTGTCGGACCTGATCCGCAATGTCGGATCAGGTCCGACAGACCTTTATTAAATAGACCTCATAGTTTGTAATTACACTGTGTTTAATGACCCTTAATCTGTTATTTCCATGTTGTATGTCACTGAGGTCTTCAATCACTAATCTGATCTCCATAAACTATATAAATCACTGGAATTGTGGGTAATGGAATAACCTTTATTTTTGTACCTACAAATCCCCTACAGCTACAGCTCGAGTAAATATGTGTATTGTTTAACTCTTAAGCAGCAGACGTTTTATTCAGTATCTTGACATTAGTATCTTAGCCTAAGGACTAACAAACAAAAAAAATGTGGTGCTTTCACTCTCACATATCATTTCCTTAATGCCGTCTGTCTAATCTTGCAAACACTTCATTTTCAAGTAGAACTGAAGAAAATTTCACCCAACATCTGCTTTAAATCTATTTTCCCTTTTGTGCCAAAGCAAGTGTAACCCGTGCATTGCCAGAGGCAACAACAACGCTGTAACTTCCTTCCTGGAGTTCTGCAACCTGTCCCTTAAATCAGGTCTCATTCTTCTCAAGAGCAGACGACATCCATTTTCAATCACAATTACAAATTATTTGACCACTAAATTTTGCAGATAATTTTGCACTTAAGTTTGGCAAAAGGCAAGAAAACCTTGACGGGTTTATTAGGGATAATAACAATTTTTAAGTGAAAATATAGTCGCCTGAAATTGCACCTATAATTTGCATTAATGTAAAACAGACAGGTTTCCTGGAGGCCTCTTGGTTTTGGAGGCATTTATTTCCCCGTCTGTAGTATTTACATTACAAATGCGCCCCCTCTCTTTATTTCCTTGGATTAGAGAACACAGACGCGATATATTTTTGCTTTTTAACATTTTAGACGTAAGATAAATGTATAGATTTTTTGTTTAGATATCTACATAATCCAATGCCAGAAGAGTCTGCTGTGCAGCACATGATCCAAGGTCAACAAAGTATTTATCCATCCAATGTTTTTTTTTCTGCTTTCACTGTCCCTGAGGGATTATGTTGTGTGTGAGAACCTCGTAGCTATTTTGTTGCATTTTTATAAGTTCTGCTGCTTAAAGGGACAGTAAGATCTTTGTGATCGTAATATAAAATGTTGAATTATATGTAATAAAATGGTTACCATATACTTTTACTATTCATTTTGCCCCCTTTCCCTGTAATTTAAAGGAGCTTGATGCCCCGTGTTTCACAAGAACTGCTTGTGTAATGATAAATGTGTATGCTGTCGGAATTTATCGATGTGCAATGGATATGATACTCTACATCGTATCATGTCCGCTCGCACATTAATAAATTGACCCCTATGACAGCAGAGTTTGGAACAATTTGTATAGTAATGTTGCAAACACTGCTGCCATAGACTTCTAAGTACACATGCATGCTCCTGAGCTCCCATAAGCCTACCTAGGTTTATTCTTCAACAAATGAGAAAATATTTGAGTTTGTATTTAAGTAAACTCCTTTACCAGACAATATTTAGGATCATATAGTTTAATATAATAAAATATAAATATGTACAAGTACCTACATAATATGCTCAATTTTGCCTCTTGTTAATATTCTGTTAGCTTTACACATTTCAGTAAAAATGTCTTCCATCTCTAATTGCAGTGCTGTCACTACGGTTGCCACTTTGGCCATGTTTTGCTGGACAGTTATGAGTTACACATGGTACATGGTTTGCAGGGTGGAAAAAAATAGTGCTGTTTAGAGGAACAAGAGAACAAAACAAACTTGATAATAAAAGTAAACTGCTGAAAGATGATTGTTTCATTTTGACTGTACTGTCCCTTTAAGTACATATTTTTTCATTGATTAATAGTATTTTTGTACAACTTGTTCACCAGCCCTGTGATCATTAATAAAACTCAGTATTGTCTCTTGATATGTTAGATGCTCGACAGATGAAACCCTATTCACTAAAATGATATATTCTTTCTGTACCGAATAGACTTTACTGTCTTCTGAGAATACGTTACGAATACAAATACGTAATAAATAACGATGATTGGCTGCACCTACAATCCGCTGAGTGATATTAGATTTGTGCAAGATCAGGGAATTGTGATCTGCAGCTTAATGTTTAATGCAAATCCAGATCTTAGTGTTGCACTTTCACAAGAAGGAATCCGGCTTCATGATTCATATCGACCATGTCCAAGATTCCACAATATATATTTGTGTGTGTGTGAGAGAGAGTCTGCAATTGGCTTATGGTTGTCACATGATACAGGAAGCTAGCAAATGGGAGGACTACTACTACTTTATAATTATAATTTACTTCTGTTTAATAATTAGCTTTGTTCTCTTAGTATTCTTTGTTGAAAACCGTGCCTAGGTAGGCTCAGAAGCATCAATGCACCCCTGCTGATTGGTGGCTGTACATATATGTCTCTTTTCATTGGTTCACTCAATGTGTTCAGCTAGCTCCCAGTAGTGCATTGCTGCTTCTTCAACTAATACTTTCAAGAGAATGACGCAAATTTGATATCAGAAGTAAATAGAATAGCTGTCTAAAATCCTATGCTTTGTCTGAATCATTTTATTTCATGTCCCTTTAAGTAATGTATTGCAAAAAACCTACATACAAACATTAATGTTTTAAAAGGACACTAAGCACTTTGATATAATACCATGAATTAGTGAAACAACTTCACATTAAACTCTCATTATCTCTTTTGCCCCCTTTTTTAAACTCTTAAAATTTTCCAGTTTTCAAAACTGAAAGGGAGTGTGTGACTACTGATTAGCAATTTTTCCCCAAACGCAATACATTATATAGCAAAATTAATAAAATTTGCTTTATTATTTAGGTATCATTTGTTAAAAAAATAGCAATGCACATGGGTGAGCCGATAATATGAGGCATCTATGTGCAGCAACCAATCAGCAGCTACTGAGCATATTTAGATGTGCTTTTCAACAAAGGATATCAAGAGAATTAAGCAAATTAGATAATAGAAGTAAATTGGAAAATTGTTTAAAAGTACATGCTCTTTCTGAATCACAAAAGAAAACATTTGGTTTCATGTCCCTTTAATGTTCAAGCTATACTTATTTTATTACCAGATTATTACCAGATTTGCCAAAACAACTATGCAAATGCATAAATAGAACGTTATTTGTACCATGAATTTCTTGTAACATAAATCTACAAACTGCTTCTTAACATTACTGATCAAACATATGTATACAGGCAGGGCTCCCCCTTCACATCCTGACTTTGGGCAGATTTGGCTTTTTTTCCCATCCTGGATCCCAGGAAATATGAGAATGTTTATCATTGCAGAGAAGCCTGGGCTATCAGTTTTGTGATCTTTGAAATGTTATCTGCCCTGTTTCAAAGATTGAAGTCTTATTCCCTGGACACTTTACAGACTGACAGTTCCTTAAACTCTGTGTTTCTTAGATCCTTGTACTCATATTAATCTCTAAATATAGCATGTACAGTGAAATAGCTGTAGTATTGACTTACATGAACACATTATTTAGATGGCATCTATATCTGAATGCTTCCCATTTTTTTGTGGGCCAAAGCACATTTCAATGAGACAAAAATTTCCAAGACACTCAAATTCAATAAATGCATAATAAAAAACGACAACACAAAAATACTTAGTTTGTATTTCAAATGTGTAGATTTCTTTCTGACATATTTTAAATTTAGTTCCCCCCCCTTCCTTCTGCATCATGTGACAACCATCAGCCAATCACAAAATGCGTATATGTATATTCTGTGGTTTCTTGCACATGCTCAGTAGGAGCTGCTGTCTCAGAAAGTGTGAAAATAAAAAGTTTGTGCACATTTACATAATTGAAGTGAATTGGAATGTTGTTGTGAATTGTGTGCTCTATCTGAATCATGAAAGTTACATTTTAATTTTAAACTTCCTTTAACTGGAGTATTCACCTCACTCCAGGCAAACAGGGCAGGTAGATTTAACCCTTAAGCTAAGAAACGGCAAGCAATGTATTTCATCCATTGAATCAAAATGTATTTAATCGATGGGTTAGAAATATCACTTGTCAAATGTAAGACAATGGGCTCCATGTACTAAGCTGTCTGCGAGGTCTTCGTAACTATTTCCATCTAAATTTCTGCATGCGGATCAATAACCGTATGTACTATGCCCCGAATTCATTGAAAAAATTAAATTTACAAGTGTCGAGCGAACTTGTCCGCAACTCTTATATTATAGTCTTTTTTGTAGCTAGAAAATACTCGCTCGACATAAATCTCGCACAAAACAGTAATTACTAAACTATCTATTTATATGCTCATGACTTTGTCCGCACCTACCTCATGAAAAATCCCTCGTCAGCTTATAGGTGGTGAGCACCATAATAAACAATAGGGTCTATAAGATATACGCCTACAACTGATATAAAAGAGATAGAATACACTTGAATCTTTACTCACTGTTGATCCTGCTAGCCATGGAGACACTTCTTCAACGGTATATTCTTCGTCTGATGCAAATCAGGGGTAGAAGGCAAATTCGTGAACCTGATGCCATAGAAAATGTGGTTACAAGAAGGAGATTGCGGGTACAGTGCGTATTCCTTTCTCAGGTTCCTTTAGATGTCCTTTCCGATAGAGAGGTTATTCAAAGGTTCCGTCTGGATCAACATTCAATATTGACTTTATATGCTCAAATCGCACATTTTCTAGAGCCAGTGACGGCTCGCTCAATGGCCATTCCCAGACTCCTCAAGTTTCTTGCTGCATTGCATTTTTTTGCCACCAGATCATTTCAGGCAGTGTCCAGCGTCATCATTGGTTTCAGTCAGTCTGCCTTTTCGCGTCATCTATCCAAAGTTATCGATGAACTCATGCATATATTCCCAGAATATGTTTGTCTACCATCTACCACAGAAGAGTGGCAATCGATAAAGTCTCAATTGTATAGTGTGGCCGGAATGCCAAATGTCCTTGGGACAATAGACTGTACCCATATTGCAGTTAGACTGCCCCGTTTACGGGAGGAGATTTATCGGAACCGAAAGTTCTGCTGGTGTGAGAAGTGTGGATTCTTGGATTTGTTTGTCTGTGAATCCAATCCAGAAGTTGCCATACTTAATTTATAAATAAAAATAATATAGGCTTGAAAAGCTTCAGGTTCGGGAATTATCAAGTCTGACAAAATATATAAATTGGACTTTATATAGTGCTGCAATAAGTTCCCGTAACAAATGTGACGTTTCTGACACCTACAGTCATGTGGAACAAACATGACTGACAAGTTGTAAGAAAATAATAGTACATTCGCAACTAGCGAGGCGTCATATATATGAATCATTCGCCTGCGCTCAATGCGGATTAGACACAAGATTTTTTATGCAGTTTTTTAGTACATATGATGGACGGGCAGCATCTCGCTAGCTGCGAGTTCAAGCGAGTTGACCAGACACGTTGTCGGTGAGAAAATTGACGCTTTAGTACATGGAGCCCAATGTTTAACATTATCAGAATGAAATTATAACCAATATTCTGCATACATGTTACTGTACAATTTAAATCACAATAAAAAGAAAAAAAAAGAAAAAGAAATATCACATGTATTATTTTTACACCCTTCCTAGAGAGGTATTTTCTTACAAATATGTTTTATTAAACAATTTAACATAACAAATAAATAAAAACATTTATTTAGAGAGAATGCCAGTTTCTTCATGGTATGTACTTTTTTAAAATTTTTACCAATGCAAGCTCGTCTTATTTTTTTTAGCAATCAATGCAGACACATGATCTGTTTTTTTTAACAACCAGTAAAGACACAAGGCATATATTTTTCTTTAACAAATAAAGTCACATAACATCAATTTTAACAACCAATAAAGGTACATAACATTTTTTAACAGATGATGAAGGCATATAATGTATTTTAAGAGCCAATGCAAGCACACAACATATTTTCTCTTATTAACAACCAATGAAGGTACATGGAATTTCAACAACCACTGCTGGGATATGGTATATTTTCTCATTTTAACAACCAAAGCAACCATGTGGCATATTTTTTTAGCAAACAATGGGCCAGATTACAAGTGTGCTCAAAACAACATTTTAATAGCGTGTGCATTACAAGTTGAAAGTAAAAAAATTAGTGCGCGAGTGAAAGTCTACTAACTTCAGGACTTATATGTGGCGTGATGTTAAAAAAAAAACTACACTTAGGGCTTGCCTAAACCTAAACATCAATAAGAAGAGGGGCTGAGTCTACAAAGCCAGTCAGCATCAGAAGTTTATTAGTATTAAGAAATAGAATTCAGCAGGGAACTCCCTCTGATCTGACGCGTTTCATGCATGCACAGATGTGTTTACTCAGAGATCCTTATCATTTGCGCGCTAACCCGGCACCACGTTACACCAACTAAACCCGAAGGTAATAAAGGAAGCGCGGTCAAGCAAATCTCACTATCATTAGCACGCCACTTGTAATCTAGCCCAGTGTGGGCAAATGGTCTATTTTTTTTAACGAGCAGCGGAGGCACATGGCCCTTTTTTTATGAACCAGTGCAGGCACGTGGTATATATTTACGGCATATTTTTTGCAACCCATATAGGAAAAAGGCATATTTTTTACAAACCAATGCAGTCACATGGCATAATTTCTCTTTGATCAACCATTGCTGCTCTTAAGCTAACTTTAATATAACATAGTTATAATACTGCAATAATAATGCTTTTTTCTCAGATTTGGAAGACAGGCTGTACAGTACCATTGGTGTGTTTCCCATTTTCCCATATACATTGCATAACATGTTAATGGAGATCTTATCATTTCTGTATTATGGGGTCAATGATTATGCTTTATAAGACTCCTTAGATATCTCTTAACACTTCATATTGTGGTTAGCTAATTTTGTTTGTTCTATGTACTAATTCAAAATTAAATATTTTCAGATGTATTTTTCTGATGGACATTGACTATCATTTGTAAAGGGATACTAAACCCAATTAGTTTTTTCATTATTCAGATAGAATACAATTTTAAGCAACTTTCTAATTTATTCCTATTATCAAATTTTATTTGTTCTCTTGCTATATTTATTTGAAAAAGCAGGGGTCTACGATAAGGAGCTGGCCATTTTTTTTGGTCCAGCACCTGGGTTGTTCTTGCTGATTGGTGGCTAAATGTACCCACCAATCAGCAAGCGCTATACAGGGTTCTGAATAAAAAATGGGCCGGCACCTTAGCTTATATTCCTGCTTTGAAATAAAGATGGCAAGAGAATGAAAAAAATTATAATAGGAGTAAATTAGAATGTTGCTTAAAATTGCATGCTCTATCTGTATCATGAAAGAAAAAAATTGGGTTTAGTGTCCCTTTAAAGGGACACTCAGGTTAAATAAAATGTTCACGATTCAGATACAGCATGTAATTTTAAACAACTTTCCAATTTACTTCCATTAAAAAAAATGTGCACAGTCTTTTATATTTACAATTTTTGAGTCACCAGATCCTACTGAGCATGTGCAAGAATTCACAGACTATACATATATGTATTTGTGATTGGCTGATTGCTATCACATGGTACAAGGGGAGTGGAAATATACATAACTGAAATTTATTATAAAAAAATTCACTACTCATTTGAAGTTCAGACTAAGTGCTAATGCATTGTCTTGTTATCTTGCATTTGTTGATTATGCAAATCTAATGTGTTGACTGGCCCTTTAAGTGATCATGAACAGTGGTGGCTAATGTCTTGACACACTTGAAAATGGAAATGAACAACCAAGGCTCTTGGACACAACAATCTCTAAGTAAAATCTCTAAAAGCAAAGTATTGTGCTCAGCTTGACTTGATAATTCATATTACACTTTCAGGCACCCCCATTGAATTATCTTTCAGATTATATTGCGGTGCTAAACTTCGTTTGCAGTGCTGCACCTTTTCGAAGATTTGTCTTCTAGCTGTAAATTTGGATTGCCTAATTTTCAGGAATGATTTATGACTTGAATCCATTTGGTCCATTGCATTGCATTCTGTTCTTGGGACTGTATTAATGATTGGTAATATATATATATATAATGTGTTAGATATATAGATGAGCATCTCTATTATTGGTTTACATAGACTGGTCATTTTGCTACACTTTGCAATGTACCATAAGGTCAGTTTTTGCAACATTAGGTTTTAGCTTCAACAATACATAAATTTAACATTGTGGACAAATGAAATGATAGATTTCACGTACTAATACCAAATAATAATAATAATAATAATAATAATAATAATAATAATTAAACACCAAAGAATAGAAAAAGGTTACTTGCATATGCAGGGAATGTACATTGTTAGGAATGTCATAGAAACTGCAATCACATGTAACCATTTATCAGGACATAGTATCTTCTCATTAGCTACTTTTTAGCTCCTGTATTTTATATGGGACAATCTAAATTCAGATGTCAGAAATTGAGATGTTCCTGATTTATCACATATGCAATTCAGCTGGTCTAATTTAAACACATTCACTACTAATGACTGGGATGAACTAAAGGGACAAAGCCTTTTATTCTGTGTTGTTAGTTAAAGAGGGCATTTTATAAAGCATTACAGCTTTTTGAGTTTTGTAAAATGAATGTTCCTGTACTAAGGTTTCATAATTGTAAGCTGTTGTGCCGTGATGTTTTGTCCCTCACAGTAGCGGCCGTAGAGTCTCTGAGCATTGTGTTGCCTAGCAATGTAAACCCAGCATCCTCTCTGCCGGTCACTCCTGATAATCTCAGACGGCCTTTTTAGACCAGGCAAGTCTTTTCCCTGGGGCCAATTTGTGTGTTTTCTCCTGGATTCTGTGGGGGCTATTCTTGTGGATACTTTGCCTTCTGACCTCTGCTTGCCTGACCTTCCCTTCGGACAATTATCTGTACTGGACTTTGCTTGTAAGTTGCCAGCATTGCCTGTCTTACCACTCTTATCAATCCTGTCTAAAGTTGCCGACCTCTGTCTGCCTGACCATCCCTTTGAATAATTTTCTGTACTGGACTTGCTCATAAATTGCTGTTATGTCCTGGCACTGGGGCAGCACAAACTAGTTCTCACAATAGTACTGAAAAAGGGAACAGACACATGAAACTGCAGTATAATCATAACAGTGTTTATTATGAACTTATTGCAATAACAATCAGTTATCAGCTTATAAAGCAAGGCAGTGATTAAAATATAAACACATTACTTATCTTTAGGTTTCAGATAAGGTGTTAAAAAAATAGAAAAAAAATAAACTAAGACCGAGCGCGCACCCCGACGCGCAAATCTCAACACGCGATCATAACCTAAAAGATGCATGAAAAGAGACACGTCGTGCACAAGCCTGATTGCAAAAAAAACTTAGAGAGCATTTTCAACAAACATATATAAACATATATATAAATCTGGCGTGCGAAACTAAAAACGATACAAAAAATAGAACATGAAAAAAGAAAAGCAGCAGAAAAAAATGTCCTTGGTGAGCACGGCTTTTAGCCGTTTTGAGTTTTTTACTTGTCTTGATGAAAGCTTCTGCGAAAGCCGAAATGTCGACTTATCAAAGTTGTGATTAAGAACAAATAATACATTTTTTTTTTGCTGATACGCAAATTTCACAAATCCTGAGAGTGCCCTTCATTTTCCTATACAGTTCTATATATATATATATATATATATATATATATATATATATATCAGTGATGTGCAGTCACTAGAGGCAGGTGAGGCAGTGCTTCACCTCTCATATGGGCAAAAATATATATTTTTTTATTGGCTTTAAAAAAAATTGTAATTTTTTTTCCCAGCATTTTTTTTTCTCACAGCTATATGTTGTGCAATGAAGAGGCACAAGCAGGTCTGCCCACCATTACACAACATGCTGCGCCATCTACTGGATGCAAGTGGTTAAGATCATTGCATGGCCCATTAACTGCTTATTTGAGGCAGTCCTATTTGGGCTGAACCAATCCAGCGAGAGGCATTAGTAAGTGGAACATAGGGTTGGGGCTGGATGTTAAATCATATAAAACAAAACAAAAACGGAAAAAAACAACTTTCATATATTTTGTTGC